>NW_026781164.1:300000-540000 GCF_030144855.1 Hypanus sabinus | reverse complement strand
GCGGATCATCTGTTCCCTGAATTTCGACTGAGTCACCGCGTAAATAAACGTGTTCGTGCAGCAGCTGAAATTCTTCAGCAAGGCTCCGACCATGTGAAAGATCCATTCAGAATCATCGAAATTGTATCCTATTCCTGAGATCTCAGAATACATGGAATTTATAAAGTTTGTCATCCACAGGAGGATGAAGCTGCCGGAGAGGGTGAAGAGTAAAACCACAGACCTCCTCCGGCTTTCCATCTCCGGGTCCCTGCTGTTCTCCCCCTTGCTCTGACCCTTCAGCCCCTTACGGACACGACTGGCCACAACAATGTGCCTGACCGTCAGGGCGTTGAGCAGCAGAATCACCACGAAAGGGATGAACGGATTTAAAACTATGCCGAGCCAATCGTATACTTTCCACCCGAGGTCAATGAAAGAATTGGCCGTAAGTTTACAGAACCACGGTACATTGTTGATTAGCTGTCCGGGTTCCCAGAGGAAGTAGCGGGGAACGCTTCTCAGAAAGAACAGCACGCCGGTTGTTGTGAGAACAACAACAGCAGTTTTCCCGGTGCAATATTTTGTTTTCAGCTTCTGACAGCAGATGGCGACAAACCGATCAACGGTGAATGCGACGGTGAACCAGACAGAGCAGTATGTGGCGGTGAACCTTAGTACTTCGATAACCTTGCACGCAGGGGTAATCCTCAGAAAATTCCACTGAATGTAGTAATTTAAGACTTGACGCAAAAGGACCTCTATGACTACGGTCAGCAGATCCCCCGCTGCCATGGCCACCAGGTAGCGAGTGGTGCAGGTAGAGAGGCCGCACTTTCCTCGGGACAGGATCACAATCGCCATTAAATTCACTGCAGCGAGATGGAAGAGAACAGACACCAGGCATTATTAAACTCATTCTCCTGGAATGGAGACAGGTTCGGTTTCAGCCAGAGATCAGGATACTAGATGCGGTGAACGGCTGCTCATCGAACTCCAAACATGGGTCACACTGTCTCTGACCTGCCTTCTTCAATGTGGAGATAAGGTGATGTGTCGGTAATCGTCGGAGTTAAACACGAGCGGCATGAACAACAACGGTCGGTGCCCATCCCGTTTCCAGTCACTGATTTAACTGTTACTGCCCAGATCCTCCAGAAACTCAAAATCTGTCGGGGCCGGAACATTATCCGGGGATCAGAACGGTGTAATCTCATTGAATACTTTCGAATGTTGAAAGACCTAGACAAGGAAGATGTGGAAAAGATGTTTCCAATTGTGGAGAGTCCGGAACAAATGGGCACATCCTTGGGATAGAGGGGAGCCCCTTCAAAATACAGATGTGGAGTAATTTCTTTAGCCAGATTGTGGTGGATTTGTGGAATTTGTTGCCACATGCAGGTGCGGAGGACAGGTGGTTGGGTGTATTTAAAACAGGGATTAATAGGTTCTTCATTGGGCATGTCATCAAGATTACCGGGGGAAGGCAGGCAACTGGGGTTGAGGAGCAGAAAACTATGGGATCAGCGAAGATTGAACGGCGGAACAGACTCGATGGGCTCGATGGCTTAATACTGCTCCTAAAACTTCCGGGTTTCTGGTATCCAGAGGGTTACAAAATACACTAAATTCTTGGGGAACTCACCAGCAATCGACAAATTTAACAGATACTCAATGTATCCGGCTGAGGCCTTTCTTCAGGGCAAGTCGGGGCCCCAGTTTACTTCGTGACTCTGAGGGCGAACCGGGACAACATGGTAACCAGATTGCGAGTGGCTCCATTAAAGATTTACTTCTACAGGGCAACTCATTTCGACAACCCGTGTCAGTAGATCCGTGGACACAAGGTCAGGAGATCAGACCCAATTATTGACAAACAGACAATAGAATGTGACTGTGACAGGATCGACAGGGAGAAGTGAAACACAGGAGCCGGGGTTCAATCAGATCAGAAACACAATGACTGATTTCCGTCTCTGGAAATCGCTCCCAGTCACATCGTCCCAGAGTGCTGTCCGTCCCCAAGGCTGGGACAACTCTGGAGACGGTGCCACTGAAAGTCTTCTCGTGCCTCCTTCCTGGAGAGCTGCCTGACCCCAGCACTGGGACAACATGGACAGGGTGTCATTAAAACTTCCCAGTCACACCTTCCCAGAGGATTCCCGGCTCCCAACTCTGGAACAACATGGACAGTGTTTCATTATAGGACCAAGTATTCACTCGGGTCAATAACTCATAAATAGTCAACACCACAATGTATACCATTCCTAGTCTCACATTCCCGGAGAGCAGCTTGTCCCTAGCATTGGTATTACTCTGTACAAAATTCCATAAAATGCAGGAACAACGTTCAGGTCGATCCCATGAGTTGGAGGAGAGAGAGGGGTTTAGTTGAGTTTCACATTAAATGTGAAAATTCAGAAAATTGAATAGTCAGGATTGATATCACTGACGAATATTACTGCCACGCGCATGAAGCGGGAAGCTGGTAAAATTACCCCAAATAGGCTCGCACCGTTAACAGATAGAAGTACCAAATGCGAATATCTGTGCTGACTCACCAGGAACCCCAATGACGACAATGAACACGTTCAGTATTCTGTCCACTTGCCGGTACCTATCAAACAATGCAGGCATTTTTTCTGATGAGTGACTTGTCCCCGTGGGCCACAGGCGACCTCCCGGAATGAACTTTTGAAGCTGCACATACCTGGGGTTTTAATACCATTTACCGTCTCCATGGGGACAGGATTTAGCAGGTTTAAAAATAAACTTTTTTTTTAATTCATTTACATTCCGATTACGTCAGTCAAGTGCAGCCCGGGTTTCAACATTGTGATTAACTTACTAAATTAATTTTGAAACTGCAAACAATAGAATTTGTGAAGTTACTAAGGGGTGTAAGTTGCGTGTGGCATTCCTCCAGCAAAGGGGATATTGTTTCAAACTCCATCAGACCCAACTCTCAAACTCACCTTGTGTCTGCGCGATTCTGGTCCATCGGCTGAGCAGACAGACTGAGAGTAAAGCGGCCTCTCCACTCTGATTCTCCACCGATTGTAATCACAGCTCATCTCACTGTAACCTTATCTCCCTCTCCCGATCCAGAAAACCATCCTCAGCTTGTTCGGGTGAATTGCACCAAACTTTGTCCTGGGTCGTAAACATGTCGACGTTCACCACCACTGAGAGGAATGTTTACTGTGGGAAAAGAAACTTCTGCCTTCTGTTTGTCTACTTAGAACTGTTACGAACCCCGTAACTGGGTGTCTAACCAGCAAAGATAGAAGAATCCGTTGGAGTCTGGTGGTACAATTTTTATGTTTTTATTAATAAAATAAGCAAATCAATATCAATAATGCAAATACATAGATATTACAAGATAACAACAATAAACCTGAAAGTGTAGAAATAATAATAATCAATAATAAAAAAAAGCTCTATCGACGTCTAGGGGTAAATGTAGTGTCATAGAAAAGCATAAAGTTCAGTTCAGTTCATGCACGCTGAGGTAGATATTGGTGGTTGTGTTTTATCGTCGGGGAGAGCGGGAGTGAGCAAACAGTGACAGCTATTGCAGGCAGGCAATCCTTCCTTTTCGTTCTTGAACCGTCGAGTTGTTTTGGCTGTGGTCATTCAGTTATGACCCCTCTGTTCTTTAGCTAGACGGTTCTTCTGTGGTGGGCTCGTCACTCTGGCATGAGCGGAAACACACACAAGCCCCCACCGGCCCTTCCTATAAATACTGTGAGTTCTCACTGACCGATCCTTTGTTCGGTCTCCGATGACCCACATCTTCTCGTGGGTTTCAACACTCAAGCAGCGCTCACTGGTGTGTCTCCGGGTGTGTCTGAGGGGTGTCTCCCCAGAACTCACTTTTATCCCCACTCAGGGGGTCTCAGTTTTTCATCACTTTTGAGTGACTGCGTCCATTTAACCAGCCCACTCCGGCTGTCCACTGAGGAATGTTATGAGCAAATTATTGTCCTTACAGCGAACAGTAAATAATTTCAAAAATGAGTCACAAGAAAGTTTAGCAGCAATTTTTTCCCCCTCTCTCTTATCTGTAGCTGATGTTCCTGCTTGTTTTCCTCTCTTTCTCATAGTCAGCATAGTATCAGTAATGTTGTTATTCTCGGGGGGGGGGGGGGGGGGATCATGGGCACCTCTGCACCCTTCTGCCCATCCGAACTGTTCATCCTTCATAACAAACTGAAAATATAAAAATATAAAAAAATAAGTAAGTAGTACCAAACCAAAAATATTTCCTGTTCGTCCAGTAAACTGATGCTGGAGAGGAAAATGCTGTTCGTAAAAGTTGCGTGTGTGTCTGTACCTCCTCTCCAATGGTATTAATGGGAAGAGAGTGTCTCATGGGTGGTTGTGTGTCCTTAATGTTTCCTTTTGAAGGCATCCTCGATGATAGGCAACTACTGTTCATGATGGGATTTTTTCCACATTCAAGATTCAAAAACGTTATTGTCATTCTAACCGTACATCAGCTCTGCAGGGCAGAATGAGACAGCGTTTCGCAGGAGCAGTGCAATCATAACATAACAAACTCAACACTTAATAATAAACGTAAGAATAAATAGTAAAACAGAACAGCCACATGTCAGTTAAAATCAAGTTATTAGTGTCCAGTGCAAGTTAAAAGTGTCCGAAGCAGAGTCAGGTCGAGCAGCTATTTAGCAGTCTGTCTGCCTGTGGGAGGAAGCTGTTTAGTAACCATGTGGTTTTTGTTTTGATGCTCCTGTAACATTTGTCTGATGGCAGAAGAAAAAACCGTTCATTGAGAGGGTGTGAAGGGTCTTTAATGATGTACCGTATCTTCTGGAGGCATCCACTCGGAAAGAGGTCTTGGACGGAAGGTAGGGAGACCCCAATAACCTTCTCTGCTCCCCTAGCCACCCTCTGCAAGGCGGGTGCACCCTCTGCAGCTGATGTACCAGGTTGTGATGCAAGAGGTCAGCACGCTCTCAACAACGCCTCTGTAGAATGTAGTTAAAATGTTAGTGGGGAGTCATGCTTGTTTAAGCTTCCTCAGAAAGTGCAAACTCTGCTGGGCTCGTTTCACAATCCCAGTAGTGTCCCTGGACCAGGTGAGATTGTCCGAGATCTGCACCCCAAGAAACTTGATGTTTTCCACTCTCTCCACTGTGGAGCCGCTGATGCTGAGTGGTGTGTGCTCAGGCTGAGACCGTCTGAAATCGACGATCATCTCCTTGGTTTTGGTGACATTAAGCATCAAGTTGTTGTCACTGCTCCAGCTCTCTAGGTGTTTGACCTCATCCCTATTCATTGTTTCATCATTTTAGCTTATGAGCCCCACCACTGTGGTATCATCAGCAAATTTAATGATCAGGTTCTCCTTGAATCTGGCTGCACAGTCACGTGTTAGCAGTGTAAACAGCAATGGGCTAAGTACACAGCCTTGTGGGGATCCAGTGCTCAGTGTGATGGATTCACAGATGTTCCTGCCAACACGGACTGACTGTGCTCCGTCTGTCAAGAAATCCAGAATCCAACGACACATGGCAGTGTTAAGGCCAAGCAGTGACGGTTTTTCTACTAGTCTCTGCGGGATGATGGTATTGAACGCTGAACTGAAATCAATGTACCGGATTCTGGTATAAGTGTGTTTGTTGTCCAAGTGAAAGAGAACTGTGTGCAGTGTGGTGGATATTGCGTCCTCCGTAGAGCGATTTGGACGATAAGCAAACTGTAGAGGATCCAGCGATGAGGGGAGGCCGGCTGTGATATGAGGCTTGACAAGCCGTTCAAAACATTTCATCACTATGGGGGTCAGGGCGACGGGACGGTAATCATTCAGACAGGCTACAACTGATTTCTTTACTATAGGGATGATTGTGGAGGTTTTGAAGCATCTGGGGACAATGGCTTGACTAAGGGAGATGTTGAAAATGTATGTCAGTACATCTGCTAATACATCAGCACATTCCTAGAGCTCACTTCCAGGGATGTTGCCGGGATCTCCAGATTTTCGTGGGTTGACCATGGCAATGGTCCTCTGTGTGTGCTCTGAATCAATGATTGGAGCCGGCTGGTCAGATGGTAAGAAGGGACTGGCTCTCCCACTTGCTGTAGTGTTTGATGCTTCGAAGCGTGCAAAGAAATTGTTAAGCCTGTTTTTCATCGGTTTTCTGCCTGCTCTTGTGGAATGTCAGAGCTTTAATTCCCTGCCACATCCGTCTGGTGTCACCTGTGTCACAGAAGTGTCCATGTATTTTTCGCTTTACTGATCCTTAGTGAAAGCGCAGACCTGGCTGAGCCAAGTGCACTCCTGTCCCCCGATCACGGGCCTTCAGTAGTAAACGCACCTCTGTTGTCATCCATGGCTTTTTATAACCACGTGCGGTGAAGATTTTCTTCTCAGTGACATCCTCCGTGCATTTGGCTATGTAGCTGATTACTGCCTCCGCATACTCCTCAATGCCTATAAGGTCATCATAGGAGTCTGCTGTTTTGAATATGTCCCAGTCTGTGTGCAAAAGACAGTCTTGTAGTGCTGAGGCTGCTCCTTTTGGACAGACCCCTTTTCTCTGCTCTCACACGTTTAAGCAGTGGTTTATATGCTGGTGTTAACATGACAGACATGTGGTCAGAGTGGCCAAGATGGGGGCGGGGGGGCTGCTTTGTATGCCTGTGGTGTGTTGGTATAAACCAAGTCCAGTGTGTTGTCTGCCTGGGTTTTGAAATCCAAATATTGCAGGAATTTGGGGAACACAGTCTTTAAGCTGGTGTGGTTAAAGTCCGCAGCAATCACCACAAAGCTGACCGGATTTGGGGATTTCGGGTGTTGTCTCCAATACGGGGCGACATACTGAATGTTTGATCGAACAGATTTAGGTGTATGCTTCAAATATGGGAGCGCAGAAAGCATTCGCTGGGTGCACGGATTTGGGGATGCGGACGGATTTCGGGTGTTTTCTCTAATACGGGGCTACATACTGAATGTTGGATTGCCCAGATTTAGGTGTATACATCAAATATGGGAGCGCGGAAGCATTCGCTGGGTGCACGGATTTGGGGATGTTCGCAGTCTTAGGGGTGTGATCTGGAAAACGGGGGTGCACCCGGATCTGGAGCTGAAAAGCAATGTTATGTTATGTGCGGAATTTTAATGTTGAGGCAGTCATTTTTTTGTCAACTGTTTGAAATGATTCCTGCTCTGAGATTTATTGATATGACCGTCAATATGGAGGTGCACACTAATTTGGGGATGTTCATTGATTTAACTGTGTGTGTCAGCCTTTCTGGAGCTGCAAACGAGTTTCGGGGATGTGCGGAGATTTGCGTCTGTCGGGGTGTGTGGAGTTGCACACTAATTTGTGTGGTTCAGGCGTACTTGGTGGTGCACATGGATTTGGGCCTGCACACTGATTTAACGTTGCGTGCGGATTTGGGGCTGTGCACAGATTTAGCGGTGTGTTGGTAAAAAACGGTTACAAAAATGTGTATGTCGGTCGATTTGGAGATATGACAATCTCGAGGCTGTTTCATTTTTTAGACGCCTAAGCAATGAATGCACTTTCAATGTTGAACTTTGTTCTTGCTGTATTAGTAATGTGGATAGAGTAATTTTCTGAACTTTTTGAAAGGTTTCTTGCTTTTGGATAATCAAATGTGAATGTGGGGTGTCAACAGGTTTGGCCGGATTTGGGGTTCATATGGATTTAGGGATGTGCGCAGATTATGGAGTGTGTTGGGGAATATTGGCGCAGAGGAATTTAGGGTGCACTCGGATGGGGGAGTACGCGCGCAGATTAAGGAGTGTTTTGGGGAATAATGGCCAGACGAATTTAGGGTGCCCTCGGATGTGGGAGCACGTGCGCAGATTTAGCGATTTATTGGCGCATATGGATGCACACGGATTTGGGGTTGCCAATGGACCTGGGTCTCGAACTTACTTCATTTACAGGTATTTCCATAATAGATGGGCTTAAACTGAAACTTGTTCTGTCTACGTCTCTAATATGGAGGCAGAAATTCCATGAAGTGTTTGAAATGACACATTCTCTGAGATAATGAAATATTCAGATGGGGGTTGAGCAGGTTTGCGGGTGTACGCGGATTTAGGATGCACAAGCACTTCGGGTTGTGCGCTGATTTATGAGCGTGTAGTCAGACCTGTGGCTGCGCACGAATTTGCAGAGTGTCGGTGCATTTGGACACGTGACGTGTCTCAGGAATGTTTCATTTCTAGATACTTTATTAATAAATGTATAAATGATCTTTAAACTGAACTTTAAACTGTTTCTTTAACGAGGAGACAACTATTGTGTGAACTATTTGAGATTATTATGATTTTTCACTAGGATAGCGATGTGTGCATGTGGGGATGTCAGCGCGTTTGCGGGTGTACAGGGATTTGACAATGTCTGCATTTCGGGAAGTGTCGTCAAATACAGGTACGATCACCGATATGGGGGTGCCGTTGGAGTTGGGGTCGTGGCGAATCTCAGGATTGATTCGGAAACCCGCTTTCTTCCCGGACGTCTCAGTAAACGGCTCCTTCGCCCTCGCCGGCAGCCTCCAACTCAGCGCCTTGAAACCCACAATTCTCCAGCCTGGTACGTCTGGGGTTTACACGCTCGGTCCCGCCAGACCATGAGATCGGGATGTTCTGCCCACCCAGGCCTCAGCATTTGTCTGAATGCTGTGTGTTTTGGTGCCCTGTTACAGCTCGTCACGGGAGATAACAAATTCACACAGTATGCAAATAAAAGAAGATTGTTCAGAGCCGAAACATTACTGAATGTGCACAGGTTGGAGCACAAAACTTCAAAAACCCGTACTCATCGATCCGCAGCAGACTCCCCACATTGTCACCACCGGATCGGATCCTACGACCTGTCCTCTCCGGAGTTTTCACCGGGAGGTAACGGCTTTGTTGGCCTGTTAACCGACGAACATTTACGTTCCAGTGCGGGATTTAATATCGAAAGCGGTGTGCCGTGTGACGAGAGCGGGACTATGGTTGAAAAAAAAATGAAAGCAAAGGGAAGGGCGCGTTTAATAATTGGTAGGAGATGGTTGTCGTGGGCTGGGTGACGACAGTTCCGAAGATGTGTCTCCCGTAGGTTCTGAACCATAGAACCACAGAACACTACAGCACAGAAGCCATTACATTCCAACACTTATACTCAATATTTTGATTTATAAATGCCAATGTACCAAAAGCTCTCTTTACTACCCTATCTACCTGCGACGCCACTTTTCGGGAATTTTGTATCTGTATTCCCAGATCCCTCTATTCTACTGAACTCCTCAGTGTCCTACCATTTAACTTGTATGTTCTACCTCGGTTTGATCTTCCAAAGTGCAATGCGTCACACTTGTCTGCATTAAACTCAATCTGCCATTATCAGCCCAAGTTTCCAGCTATTCCAAATCCCTCTGCAAGCTTTGATCACCTTCCTCACTGGCCACTACCCCTCCAATCTTTGTATCATCAGCATATTTGCTGATCCAATTTACCACATTATCATCAAGATCATTGATATAAATGACAAATAACAAAGTACCTAGCACGGATCCCAGTGGCACACCACAAGTCACAGGCCTCCACTCAGAGTAGTAATCCTCTACTGCCACTCTCTGGCTTCTTCCATTGAGCCAATGCCTAATCCATTTTACTACCTCTCGATGTACACCTAGCGACTGAATCTTCCTAACTAACTTCTCATGCGGACCTTGTCAAAGTTCTTACTGAAGTCCATGTAGACAACATCCACTGCCTTCCCTTCATCAACTTTCCTCAAAACCTCCTGGAAAAACACTAATAGATTTGTTATACATGACCTACAATGCACAAAGCCGTTTTCCCTCTCCCTAATAAGTCCCTGTCTAACCAAATATTTGTAGATCCTATCTCTTAGTACTCTTTCCAATAATTTACCTAGTAAAGGCGTCAAATTTACCGGCCTATAAATTTCCAGATTACTTTTAGAGCCTGTTTTAAGTAACGGAACAAGATGAGCTATCCTCTAATCCACCAGTAGCTCAAAAGCAGATACGACATTTTAACTATATCTGCCAGATCCCCTGCAGTTTCAACACCTGTCCGAGGGAATACCCTGTCAGGTCCTGGGGATTTATCTACTCTGATTTCCCTTACGATACCAAACACCTGCTCCTCTATTTCCTATCATCCAATTTACTAACTCCATGACCTCGCTACTTGTTTGATTTATTTCCATAGACTCCATGCCAGTTTCCCTAGTAACTACGGTTGCAAAAAAAAAAACACGTTTAAGATCTCCCTATTTTGTTTGTTCCATACATAGCCGACCACTCTGTTCATCATGAGGACCAATTAAATCCCTTTATCTCCTTTTGCTCTTAATATAGCTGCAGAAGCTCTTTGGATTATCCTTCACCTTGCCTGCCAAATCACCCCCATGTCTTCCTTTAGCCTTCCTGATTTCTTTCTTCAGTACTTTTTTTTTTCAATTTTATGCAGCTCAAGCACCTTACTTGCTTCCTGTTGCATATAGATGGCATACATCTCTCTCTTCTTCTTTGTCAGAGTACCAATATCCCTCGAGAACCAAGGTTCCTTATTTTTATTCACTTTGCCCTTAATCCTAACAGGAATGTACAAACTCTGCAATCTCAAAATTTCTCCTTTGAAAGCCTCCCACTTACCAATCACATCCTTCCCAGAGAACAACCTGTCCCAATCCACGCTCTTTAGATCTTTTCTCATTTCTTTAAATTTGTTCTCTTTCCAGTTTAGAACCTCAACCCGAGGACCAGATCTATCTTTATCCATGATCAAGTTGAACCGAATGTTGTTATGATCACTGGAACTAAAGTGCTCCCCTACACACACTTCCTTCACCTGCCCAAACTCGTTTCCTAACAGGAGATCTAATATTGCATCCTCTCTAGTCCGTACCTCTATATATTGGTTTAGAAAAGTTATTAAATATATTTCACAAACTCTAATCCGTCTAGAGCTTTAACAGTATGGTAATCCCAATAAATATGTGGAAAATCATAATCCCCTACTGTCACAATTTTATGTTCCTGCAGTTGTCTTTTATCTCTCTGCAGATTTGCTACTCCAATTCTCGCAGACTATTGGGTGGTCTATAAGACAACCCCATTAATGTGGTCATATCTTTCCTGTATCTCAGCTCCCCCCATATCTCCTCAGTAGACAAGCCCTGTAATCTGCCCTGCCTGAGCACTGTTGTGACATTTTCCCTGACTAGCAATGCCCCGCTACCCGGCTTTCCTCTGCCTCTAACACGTCTGAAACATCTGAACCCTGGAGAATCGAGCTGCCAGTCCTGCCCCTCCTGTTCCTCCAGTTTTATTCCCCCCGCTGGCCGGTTGTCCGCTGACAGTCAGTTCTGCAGTGTCAAGATGGAAAACAGTGCGGTCGCCTCTAAAAACAACTCAATATATATTATTTATTAATCAGTTGAATAATTGACAAGAGCGGAGATTTTGCTGCGTTGATGAACTGCTGTCTGAACTTGGACTGAGTTACCCCATAAATAAACGTGTTTGTGCAGCAACTTAACACCAACAACATATCTCCCGAGTGTTCAAATATATATTCCGAATCATTGTAATTATTCTGCTCCAATCCGGAAATCGTGTAATAAAGGAATTCGGCAACATTCACCGACCACAGGATGATGAAGCTTCCGGAGATGGTGAGAAGTAAGATCACAGACCTCCTCCTGCTCTCCATCTCCGGGTCGCTGTGGTTCTCCGCCTTGCTCTGACCCCTCAGCGCCTTACGGACGCGACTCGTCACTAAAATGTGTCTGACTGTCAGAGCGTTGAACAGTAGTATTAACACGAACGGGAATAACGGCGTTAGGACGGTAGAAAGCGAGTCAAATCCCACCCACCCGGGATTCGTATAGTAGTCCGGTATTTCAGTACAGTCCCAGGGTATATTGTCAATCACTGTCACAGGTTGGTATATAAAGTAGTAGGGTATATTTTTAAAGCAGAACAAAACACCGGTTGTTGTCAGAACAACAGCCGCAGTTTTCCCGGTCCAATACTTTTCTTTCCGCTTCTGTAAACAAATGGCAACAAACCGATCAAACGTAAAAGTGACGGTGAACCAGACTGAACAGTCAGTGGCTGCCTGTCCTAGGGCAAAGATCACACTGCACACGGGGGTGATGTCCAGGAAAGTTCCGGGGAAGTACTAATAACTGATCCGCCACAGTATAACCTGAGATATGATGGTTAGTAGATCCGCCGTTGCCATGGCCACCAGGTAGCGAGTGGTGCAGGTAGAGAGGCCGCACTTTCCCTGGGACAGGATTACAATAGCCACTAAATTCACTGCGGAAACAGCAAAAAAATAAAATGTGAATTACTGTCTCACCGTTCCGTGGGTCTGAACTCATAATTAAGCTGGAAATTGAGCACATTACAACTTCGCAGGCAACTCATTTCTGGAAGTTTACAAATGTAAAACGGCGCGGTGCTCGGTACTGGAAGAGGAGCGGTGTTTGGAAAGAAGGCATTGTCAATTGATTGCCGAGAGGGCTTTGGAGAAATTAATGTAAATCTCCAGCAATTAGGTTTTCGAGTGATACGTGGAGCCTGGCTACCAGGACAAATTTCTCAGCGATGATGGTTGCCGCGTTACTGTCACCTATGGTCTGTCACTTTCCCGATACAGCGGTCCCGCTCCCTCCGCCTCTGTCCACTTACACAGTCCAAAGCAAATTTACAGCCACCCGTCGCATGTCCTCGTCCCCTCTTTGATTTCCGTTCGTCACCCGCCCGCAGGGGCCCCGCTTGCCTCGCTTCTTTTAAAATCTGCAGCTACTCCTTCCCGGGGTCCTTCACACCATGTCAAAGTGTCCGACCAGAAAGTTCCTATTCCCCCTTTTAATAATTTTGCCTGAGCCACTAAACGCCTGACGTATCTTGCATGTTAGTGGTTTGAGCATCCAGTACATAAAGAAAAAAGAAGGAATAACATAGGTACTTCAGAAACATTGTCCTCCTTTAGCTGATGTGTAAAGTCTGGATACCCCTGTGCATTTCTCACTGCCGCGATCCCGTCACCGATGTACTGACACTCTCCTCAAACAGCGAAGCACCGCCTGTCCGCCTCTGTACATTAGAAAAGCAGATTTATTACGCCTCTCCCCCCCCCCCCACACCGTTCTCATAGCTTGTCATGAGTTGCTCCAAACTGCTACAGCATTGTTCCAAAAGCTCGATGCTCATTGTTCCTGAGCGGAGTATCGCAGGGACCTTACCCCGGCTGAGCTCCATCAGACGTCGCTATGTTGTCCCTTCACTCCCTCTTCACTTCACGGATAACAGGGCATAAAACAAATCCTGCTACACTAGACCTACACAGAACTTTTTCTTTAATCTTTCGAAACTCCGGATGTTTGAGACTGACAAGTGATGTCTGCGTTTCTTCCCGAAATCTCAGCGGCGATTCTCGTCTCGCATTCCCTTCAAACTTGCAGCGATTTCTAAAGCACAGAGCAGTACCTTTAAATTTGAATTTAAAGTATGCTACAGTATTGATACGGAGTTACACCAATAGTCTCTAAAGGTGTCCAGCGCTCCGGGTTATCGGAATTTACTTTAGCAGAGGCTTTGCATTGATAAATCAAAACTGCCCGCCATGAACCCACAAAATGAATTCGTCTCCGCGATCTTCCGCTCTACATCTGTTTCAGCTGCCGATCCATTTCCGGCCGAGTCCACGAATCAAACTGCAAAGAAACTTCCGACCGAACACGGAGCGTTGCCACAATGTCTCCGCCACACTCATAACCGCATAACAACCGAACTAGTCTAATGAACGCGCAGTCACAGCCGCAAATGTTACTTCGCGCATGTTCTTACCAGGAACACCGATAACGGCAATGATCATGCACCATATCTTTCTCACACAGTAAAACGTTTCAATCATGTTCTGTGATATCCAGCCTGTCTTCCAGCTGCCCGCGATCTCGCTGAAGAAACTCTGAGCTGATGAATCTCCACGGTCATTCACTTATACTCGCTCCAGCACGCTGAATATTCAGATCCACACAAGGCTGACGTGTCTTCAAAAAGCTGGGGTAAAAATAAACATGATGTCATTCAAGTCAAATCCCAATTGTGATGAGGTATGGCACTAAATTGTAGAACTTCAATGTACAAATCTAAATTGTTAAATTGTACTGAAAGCAGGGAAACTGTTGATCATATTGATTAACACTTTCTCGAGCACCTGAGCTCTATCCACAAAAATGCGGGAATTCACAGTGCCAGACATTCTCAATACATTTACCCACTCCGTTTCCGTCTTGTTTGTCCATGGCCTCATCTTGTACCATTATGAGGCCACTTTTAGTTTGAATAAGTAACACCTCATTACGTCTAGTTATCCTCTAATCGAATGGCATCAATATCGATTCATCTGATATGCTTCCCTACTTCATTCCTTCTTCCTCATTTCGCCACTTTGGCATCTTCTCTCATCTCCTCTCCTGCAAGCCTTCATGTTCTGGTAACTTCTACTTTCTTTTCAAGCTCTGATGAAAGGCCATGGTCGAAAACGTAGACTGTTTATTCATTGTCATAGATGTTGCTTGACCGACTGAGAATCATTATTGAGTCTCCCATCCCATCACACACCAGTTCACTGCGCGAATTATCATCATCCATTCAACCATTAATATCCTCATTCAAATCCCAACCTTCTCTCCCTCTGCACAGAGATTCCCATACCATTATTTCAAACCCATTCTAACCTAGCTCCACACTTCGAGTATTATCTCCCTTCCCTCAAAACACCCATCAACCCACCAATGAGTATCGTTATACCTAGCCCTTCCTTCGGAAAACTTAATTGCGCCGTCTATTCCCACTTGTACACCCACTAATACCTCACCCTGCACCATGTCACCTCCTCACACTAGACCTGAATTAATACCCGAACAAACAGAATTCCAAATTCCGCTTTATCCACTTACCTTTGTATACTTCACCTAGTGTAATTCCATAACACCCTTCCCACACGCCCCGTAATGCTGTACCCAATATAATCCTTTTCGCTTCTCTCTCAACCCACCCACTAATATTCCACCGTCTAATCAAACTCACGGATTCATCCACACGCCCATTAATGCAATAATTAATATAATCCCTCTTTCCTTTGTAGTAGCGATGAACGTAATATTTCACATCATTCTGCACCGTGAATGACACCAGCAGTATGGAAGAAGGTTGCGACTGCTATTGATGGAAGTGAGTGTAGTTGCTATTGCTAAGGAGAAGATGTTTGAGAGGCTGAAATACGGGAAGTTAGAAGCACTAATCAGCTGGACCAGCTGGAGGAGACCAGGATGCTCTGTCTGGATTACTGTAACATTGATATCTGATCAGTTTGTCGCCATCTGTTGCCAGATACAAAGTATTTGCACCAAGGAAACTGGGGCTGTGGATATGACAACAGCCTGCGCTTTCTGAAAGACGTGGCTGAGGGCGGCATTAGCGGTGAACTTTGAATAATCATTGTGATTCGGAAGAGTCCGGAAGAGTAAGAGTAGCAAATGTTAATACACACCACTCTGAGAAGAGAGGTGGGCAAACGACAGGAAACTATATGCTGGATAGCCTGAACTCACTGGTTGGAAAGATGTAGGACTCCATTATTAATTATGAGGTTTCTCGTATATGGCGAGTAATGACAATATAGGGCGGATTTTACCGTGGTTTCCTAAAGGGGATGTGTAGATTTGTAAATCTGTTGGAATTTTTTCAGGAAATCAAAAGGCAGATTCCATACAGATGTTGTTTACTTGGAATTTCAGAAGGCCTTTGACAATGTGCCGCGCTTGAGGTTTCTAAACAGGATAAAACGCCCTTAATACAAAAATATATGATGGATGGCAGACCGTCTGAATGCCAGAATGCAAGAAGTGGGACGAAACGGAGCTGATTAGTGGTTTTCGGCAAGCGTCGGCTTTGGGGCCGCTTCTGTTCGTTTTCAGAGAAGGGAAGGTCAACAAATAAAATCTCCCATGCAGCGGGCGGTCAAATTGTGATTTATTCAACTATGGATTCAGTCATGGTGTTTTCTGAAGAAACTTTCACATTTCTTTCACGTAGATGCTTAGTCGCTCTTCGGACCTGCTATTCAATTCTCCTTCCCAACCTGCTTCCAGATTGAGTGTCTGTCCCTCTGAAAGAGGAGGCAACCATTCTTCAGAAAAGTCTTTATTCTCATCCGACATTTCTGATGTTCAAATCCGCGAGCTGACTCTTTAGGGCCCCCTGGCGCAAGCAGAATGTCAGTACACGGTTGGGAAATGCCGACGCTGTCAGTTTGAACCTCCTCTCGAGCACGCGTGGTTTAGATGGTTGTCCCAGATATGAGGGTCGACTCTCTTCACCGCCAAACCGTATTCGATATTGAATCCCGCACGCCAACGTAAATGCGCATTGTTTAACAGGCCAACAAAGCCGTTACTTCCCGGTGGGAAAGCTGGAGAGAATAGGTCGTATGATTTGATCCGGAGGGGACCGTGATTCGGTGGAGACAGCGTGATGGAGTCTGCTGCAGATCGGTTTTGGGCTCCAACTTGTGCACTTTAAGTGAAGTTTCTGCTCATAAATAAACTTCTTTTAATTGTATGCCGTGTGCAATCTGTTATTTCCTGTGATGCGCTGTTACAGGGCAGCAAAACACAGTGTTCAGACAAACCCGGGCTTCGGTGGGCGAGATATCCGGATCTCGCGGATTGGCGGGACCGAGTGTGTAAACCCCAGACGGACCAACTTGGAGAATGGCGGGTTTCGCGGCGCTGAGTTGGAGACAGCCAGCGAGGGCCAAGGAGCCGTTTCCTGAGACGCCTTTCAAGAAAGGGGGTTTCCGAATCAATCCTGAGATTCGCCACGACTCCAACTCCAACGGCACCCCCAAGCAATGTGAAACCCCATATCTATAGTCGTCCCTGTATTTAACGACACACCTGCACACATCCCCAAATCCCTGTACAGCTGCAAACGTGCTGAGATCCCCAAAAGCACATGCCGTTATCCGACAGAAAAAAATAATTTCAAATAATTCACAAAATAGCTGCCTCTTCGTTAAAGAAACAGCAAGAACAAAGCTCAGTTTAAAGTACATTTATAGATTTATTAATAAAGTATCTATAAATGAAACAATCGAAATTCGCCGCGCCTGTAATTACAGTAACACTCTGAAAAATCTTGCGCAGCCACATATTTGAGGACACGTTCCTAAATCAGAGCATATCCCTAAGTGAACCGCTAATCCATGTGAACCGCTAAAACCGATATTCACCGACACAGCGATAAATCTGCACGATCTCCAAATCAGTGCGCACCCCAAACCAGCTGACTCCCCCACATGCACATTCGAGTATCCCAGAGCAGGAGTCATGTCGACAATTCCAAAAATGCAGGCCTCCGCCATAGAATAATGTCTGCAAGTTCAAATTGCACTGATTTTGACAGTACCTATAAATGAATTAAATTTGAGATACCTCACAAAGCCAAATCCGCAGTCACCACAACTCTGACAATCCCGAAACCGGTAAACATCCCCACATCAGTGTGGGGTACATCACTAAATCTGTTCGCATCCCCAAGTGTCCACCCCTGTATTTACTGACATCGCCTTAAATGTGCGCAGTCCCCAAGGCAGTGCCCACCTCAGACACCCTCACACTCGCACATACTGACAGATTATTTCAGAGCAGGACGAAAACCGTTCAGAAAATTGTTGTCAAAATCCACAGTCACCCTGAAATTTGTTTGCAGCTCCCAATCAGCCGACGCACCTATGTCTAGATCTGATCCCAAATTGTTGCGCACCCGCTTGTTCCTAAACACATCCCGAAATCCGTGCACTTCCCCTAATCCATGTGCAGCACCATCCCCGTCGCACCACAAAGTCTAACGACTCCCCAAAATTGTGTGTAACCCTAAATCCAAGTGTATCCTCAAATCTCCGTACATCTCAAATAAGTGCGCCCCCACGATTCAGTACGCTCCACAAACCCGCTGGCAATGCAATATGTACAGTGTATCCCAGAGAGATAACAGCAAGAATACTGTTGAGAGTTCTATATTGATGTATCTATAAATGAAACAAACTTGAGAAACGTCACAAATTCAAGTCGGCAGATTCCACAAATTTGTGCGAACGCCGAAATCAATCCTCAATTCACTGTGCATCGCAAACCCGCTGATACCTGCATTAGCATCCCAGAGTATCCCACAGCAATAGTAATTTCAAACAGTTCACAAAATGGCTGCCTCCAGAATTCCTTATAACAAACAGCACAGCCAGAGCTCCATTGATCACCTGATCTATCAGCACGGCGTTTCAAATCTTCAACTCGTGTCCCTGTCAGTCTCGACAGTGATGTCCCGTTCGTCTCTATCTCCTGCCCTGTTGATATTTTAACCTGGGTCATGCGGACTTGTCACTGGAACTGCCTGTAGTGTTCTTATTTGTGAAGTGACACATCGAACACTACAATCCATGTCTATCAAAACCTCCTGTCATTAGCGACCTCATTCATTTGAACTCTTTCACGTGTACGATAGATGAAGATTTTAACTCACAACAAAGAAGTTTGCTGTCAATCAGTAATACTGCTCCCCTTTCCTTTCCGGGTTCACGGCAATTCTGATATTATTACGAATTTGCAGAGTGTCGGTGCATTTGGACACTTGGCGTATCTCAGGAATGTTTCATTTCTAGATACTTTATTAATAAATGTATAAATGCACTTTAAACTGAAATTTAAACTGTTTTTTTAACGAGGAGACAACTATTTTTTGAACTATTTGAGATTAGGTACGATCACAGATATGGGGGTGTCGTTGGAGTTGAGGTCGTGGCGAATCTCACGATTGATTCGGAAACTCCCTTTCTTCCCGGACGTCTCAGTAAACGGCTCCTTCGCCCTCGCCGGCAGTCTCCAACTCAGCGCCGAGAAACCCACAATTCTCCAGCCTGGTACGTCTGGGGTTTACACGCTCGGTCCCGCCAGTCCGTGAGATCGGGATGTCCCGCCCACCCAGGCCTCAGCATTTGTCTAAATGCTCTGTGTTTTGCTGCCCTTTTACAGCTCGTCACACGAGACAACAAATTCACACGGTACGCAAATAAAAGTAGTTTATTTAGAGCTGAAGCATTACTGAATGTGCACAGGCTGGAGCACAAAACCTCCAAAACCCGTACTCATCGATCCGCAGCAGACTCTCCAGGTAGTCTCCACCGAATCACGGTCCCCAACGGATCGGCTCCTACGACCTGTCCTTTCCGGACTTTTGGCCGGGAAGTAACCAGTTAACCGATGGACATTTACGTTCGAGTGCAGGATTCAATATCGAAAGCGGTATGCCGGGTGACGAGAGCGGGACTATGATTGAAAAAAATAAATGAAAACAAAGGGAAAGGCGAGTTTAATAATTGCTAGGAGATGGTTGTCGTGGGCTGGGTGACGAGAGTTCCGGAGCTGTGTCTCCCATAGGTTCGGAACCATAGAAACACAGTACATTACAGAACAGAAACAGGCCTTTTAGCCCTTCTTGGCTGTGCCTAATCCTACTGACCTGCAAATGGAACGTACCGCTCCATACCCCCTCATCCATGTACCTGTACAAGTTTGTCTTAAATGTTAAAAGTGAGCCCGCATGTACCACATATTTTGCCAGCTCATTCCACACTCCCACCACTCCCTGTGTGAAAGATCACCCCCCCCCCCAATGTTCCCTTTAAACTTTGCCCCCTTCACCCTTAGCCCATGTCCTCTGTTTTCTTTTCTCCCCTAGCCTCAGTGGAAAATACCTGCTTGCATTCACTCTATCTATACCCATCATAATTTTATATACCTCTACCAATTCTCCCCTCATTTTTCTACGCTCCAGGGAATAAAGTCCTAACCTATTCAAACTTTCTTTGTAACTCAGTTTCTCAAGTCCTGGCAACATCCTTGTAAACCTTTGCACTCTTTCAACCTTATTAATATTCTTCCTGTAATTCGGTGACCCAAAACTGCACACAATACTCCAAACTTGGCAACAATGCCTTATACAACCTCACCATTACATTCCAACTCTGATACTCAATAGCTTGATTTATAAAGGCCAATGTACCAAAAGCTCTCTTTACGACCCTATCTACCTGTGACGCCACTTTTCGGGAATTATGTATCTATATTCCCAGATCCCTCTATTCTACTAAACTGCTCAGTGTCCTACCATTTACCTTGTATGTTCTGTCTCGGTTTGTTCTTCCAAAGTGCAATACGTCACACATGTCTGCGTTAAAGTCCATCTGCCATTTTCAGCCCAAGTTTCCAGCTGGTCCAAATCCCTCTGCAAGCTCTGATAACCTTCCTCACTGGCGACTACCCCCCCCCCAGTCTTTGTACCATCAGCAAATTTGCTGATCCAATTTACCACATTATCATGATGACAAATAACAATGGACCCAGCACTGATCTCAGTGGCACACCACTAGTCACAGGCCTCCACTCAGAGTAGTAATCCTCTACTACCACTCTCTGGCTTCTTCCATTGAAACAATGTCTAATCCATTTTGCTACCTCTCGATGTACACCTAGCGACTGTATCTTCCTAACTGACTTCTCATGCGGACCTTGTCAAAGGCCTTACTGAAGTCCATGTAGAGAACATCTACTGCCTACCCTTCATTCACTTTCCTGGTAACCTCCTCGAAAAACTCTAATAGATTGATTATACATGACCTACCACGCATAAAGCCATGTTGCCTCTGCCTAATAAGTCCCTGTATAACCAAACATTTGTAGATCCTATCTCTTAGTACTCCTTCCAATAACTTGCCTAGCAATGGCGTCAAATTTACCGGCCAATAAATTTCAGGATTACTTTTAGAGCCTTTTTAAAGTAACGGAACAACATGAGCTATCCTCTAATCCTCCAGTACCTCACCCGCAGATACCGACATTTTAAATATATCTGCCAGGGCCCCTGCAATTTCAACACCAGTCTTCTTCAAAGTCCGAGGGAATACCCTGTCAGGACCTGGGGATTTATCTACTCTGGTTAGCCTTAAGATACCAAGCACTTCCTCCTCAGTTTCCTATCATCCAATCTCCGACCTCCATGACCTCACTACTTGTTTGCCTTATTTCCATAGACTCCATGCCAGTTACCTTAGTAACCACAGATGCAAAAAAGAACATTTAAGATCTCCCTATTTTTTTCTGTTCCATACATAGCCGACGACTCTGTTCATCCAGAGGACCAACTGTATCCCTTACTCTCCTTTTGCTCTTAATATACCGGTAGAAGCTCCTTGGATTATTCTTCACCTTTACCGCCAAAGCAACCTCATTTCTTCTTTAGTCTTCCTAATTTCTTTCTTAAGTATTTTTTTTTTGCAATTTTATACTCCTCAAGCACCTTATTTGTGTCCTTTTGCCTATAGATGACATACATCTCCCTCTTTTCTTTATCAGAGTTCTAATATCTCTTGAGAACCAAGGTTCCTTATTCTTATACACTTTGCCCTTAATCCTAACAGGAATATACAAACTCTGCAATCTCAAAACTTCTCCTTTGAAGTTCTCCCACTTACCAATCACATCCTTGCCAGAGAACAAACTGTCCCAATCCTCGATTTTTAGATCCTTTCTCATCTCTTCAAATTTGGCTTTTTTTTTCCCAGTTTAAAAACTCAAACTGAGGACTAGATCTATCTTTATCCATGATCAACTTGAAACTAATGGTATTATGATCACTGGAACTAAAGTGTTCCCCTACACACATTTCCATCACCTGTCCTAACTCGTTTCCTAAAAGGAGATCTAATATTGCATCCTCTCTAGTTGGTACCTCTATCTATTGGTTTAGAAAAAAATTCCTGAAAAATGTTTACAAACTCTAACCCGTCTAGAGCTTTAACCGTATGGGAGTCCCAATAAATATATGGAAAATTAGAAACCCATACTATCACAATTTTATGTTCCTGCAGTTGTCCACCATCTCTCTGCAGAGTTGCTCCTCCAATTCTCGCATACTGTTTCGTGGTCTATAATACAACCCTATTAGTGTGGTCATACATTTCCTGTTTTTCGGCTCCACACATATGTGACCAGCCCTCTAATCTGTCCTGCCTGAGTACTGCTGTGACATTTTCCTGACTAGCAATGCCCCCCTACCCGTCTTTCCTCTGCCTCTAACACGTCTGAAACATCCGAACCCTGGAGCATTAAGCTGCCAATTCTACCCCTCCTGTTCCCCCAGTTTTATTCCCCACTCTGGCACATTGTCCGGTGACAGTGTCAAGATGGGAAACAGTGCGACCGCCTCTGAAAAAAACTCAATATATATTATTTATTAATCAGTTGAATAATTGACAAGAGCGGAAATATTGCAGCGCTGATGAACTGGTCTCTGAACTTGGACTGAGTTACCCCATAAATAAACGTGTTTGTGCAGCAACTTAACGCCAACAATAAATATCCCGATTGTTCAAATATATATTCCGAATTATTCTAATTATTCTGATCCAATCCGGAAATCGTATAATAAGTGAATTCGCCAACATTCACCGACCACAGGATGATGAAGCTTCCGGAGATGGTGAGAAGTAAGATCACAGACCTCCTCCTGCTCTCCATCTCCGGGTCACTGCGGTTCTCCGCCTTGTTCTGTCCCCTCAGTCCCTTACGGACGCGACTAGTCACTAAAATGTGTCTGACTGTCAGAGCGTTGAACAGGAGTATTAACACGAACGGGAGTAACGGCGTTAGGACGGTAGAAAGCCAGTCATATCCCACCCACCCGGGATCCGTATAGTAGCCCGGCTTTGTAATACAGTCCCAGGGTATATTGTCAATCACTTTCACAGGTTGGGATACAAAGAAGTAGGGTACATTTTTAAAGCAGAACAAAACGCCAGTTGTTGTCAGGACCACAGCCGCAGTTTTCCCGGTGCAATACTTTTCTTTCCACTTCTGGAAACAGATGGCGACAAACCGATCAAATGTAAAAGTGACGGTGAACCAGACTGAACAGTCAGTGGCTGCCTGTCCTAGGGCAAAGATCACACTGCACACGGGGGTGATGTCCAGGAAAGTTCCTGGGAAGTAATAATAACTGATCCGCCACAGTATAACCTGAGATATGATGGTTAGTAGATCCGCGGTTGCCATGGCCACCAGATAAAGAGTGGTGCAGGTAGAGAGGCCGCACTTTCCCTGGGACAGGATCACAATCGCCAGTAAATTCACTGCGGGAACAGCAAAAAAATAAATAAATAAAATGTGAATAACTGTCTCACCGTTCCGTGGGTCTGAAGCCACAGATAAGCTGGAAATTGAGCACATTACAACTTCGCAGACAACTCATTTCTGGAAGTTTACAAATGTAAAACGACGCGGTGCTCGGTACTGGAAGAGGAGCAGTGTTTGGAAAGAAGGCATTGTCAATTGATTGCCGAGAGGGCTTTGGAGAAATTAATGTAAATCTCCAGCAATCAGGTTTTCGAGTGATACGTGCAGCCTGGCTACCGGGGCAAATTTCTCAGCGATGATGGCTGCCGCGTTACTGTCACCTATGGTCTGTCACTCTCCCGATACAGCGGTCCCGCTCCCTCCGTCTCTGTCCACTTACTCAGTCCAAAGCAAATTTACAGCCACCCGTCGCATGTCCTCGTCCCCTCTTTGATTTCCGGTCGTCACCCGCCCGCAGGGGCCCCGCTTGCCTCGCTTCTTTTAAATTCTGCAGCTACTCCATCCCGGGGTCCTTCACACCAGGTCAAAGTGTCCGACCAGAAAGTTCCTATTCCCCCTTTTAATAATTTTGCCTGATCCATTGAATGCCTGAGGTATCTTGTACGTTAGTGCTTTGAACATCCAATACATAAAGAAAAAAAGGAATAACATAGGTACTTCAGAAACATTGTCCTCCTTCAGGCTGATGTATAAAGTCTGGATACCCCTGTGCATTTCTCACTGTCGCGATCCTGTCACCGATGTACTGACACTCTCCTCATACAGCGAAGCACCGCCTATCCGGCTCTGTCCATTAGAAAAGCAGATTTATTCCCCCCCCCCCCCGTTCGCATGTCTTGTCATGAGTTGCTCCAAACTGCTACAGCATTGTTCCAAAAGCTCGATGCTCATTGTTCCTGAGCGGAGTATCGCAGGGACCTTACCCCGGCTGAGCTCCATCAGACACCGCTATGTTGTCCCTTCACTCCCTCTTCACTTCACGGATAACAGGACATAAAACAAATGCTGCTACACGAGACCTACACAGAACTTTTTCTTTAATCTTTCGAAACTCCGGATGTTTGAGACTGACAAGTGATGTCTGCGTTTCTTCCCGAAATCTCAGCTGCAATTCCCTTCTCGCGTTCCCTTCAAACTTGCATCGATTTCTAAAGCACAGATCAATACCTTTAAATTTGAAATTAAAGTATGCTACAGTATTGATACGGAGTTACACCAATAGTCTCTAAAGGTGTCCAACGCTCCGGGTTATCGGAATTTACTTTAGCAGAGGCTTTGCATTGATAAATCAAAACTGCCCGCCATGAACCCACAAAATGAATTCGTCTCCGCGATCTTCCGCTCGACATCTGTTTCAGCTGCCGATCCATTTCGTGCCGAGTCCACGAATCAAACTGCAAAGAAACTTCCGACCGAACACGGAGCGTTGCCACAATGTCTCCAACGCACTCGTAACCGCATAACAACCGAACTAAATGAACGCGATGTCACAGCGGCAAATGTTACTTCGCCCATGTTCTTACTAGGAACACCGATAACGGCGATGATCATGTACCATATCTTTCTCACACGGTAAAATGTTTCAATCATGCTGTGTGAGATTCAGCCTGTCCTCCAGCTGCCCGCGATCTCGCTGAAGAAAATCTGAGCTGATGAATCTCCACGGTCATTCATTTATACTCGCTCCAGCACGCTGAACATTCAGATCCACACAAGGCTGACGAGTCTCCCAACAGTTGGGGTAAAAATAAACATGATGTCATTCAAGTCAAATCCCAATTGTGATGAGGTATGGCACTAAATTGTTAAACCTCAATGTACAAATCTAAATTGTAAACTTGTACTGAACGCATGGCGACTGTTAATCACATTGATAAACACTTTCTCGAGCATCTCAGCTCTATCCACAAAAATGCGGGAATTCACAGTGCCAGACACTTTCAATACCTTTCCCCACTCCGTTTCCGTCATGTTTGTCCATGGCCTCATC
The DNA here is from genome assembly GCF_030144855.1 of Hypanus sabinus. Classification (NCBI taxonomy): domain Eukaryota; kingdom Metazoa; phylum Chordata; class Chondrichthyes; order Myliobatiformes; family Dasyatidae; genus Hypanus; species Hypanus sabinus. The sequence continues at coordinate 514,746 of NW_026781164.1, read as the reverse complement.
TTGGGACATTATGAGGCCACTTTCAGTTTGGATAATTAACACCTCATATTCTGTCTTAGTATCCTCTAATCTAATGGCATCAACAACGATTTATCTAACCTGATACGTTTCCCTACTTCCTTCCTTATTCCTCATTTCTCCACCTTGGTATCTTTCCACTTCTCCTCTCCTGCAAGCCTTCATATTCTGGCCACTTCGACTGTCTGTTCAAGCCCTGATGAAAGACCAAGGTCGGAAACGTAGACAGTTTATTCATTGTCATAGAGGTTGCCTGACCTACTGAGGATCAGAAGTGAGTCCTCCAATCACACACCAGTTCACATCGCGTATTATCATCATCCATTCAACCATTAATAACCCCACTCAAATACCAATCTTCTCTCCCTCTGCACAGAGATTGCCACACCATTATTTCAAACCTATTCTAACCTAGTTCCACACTCTGAGTAATATATGCCGTCACCGAGCACCCCCGACACAACGATTACTACACTAATATTGCAAACTCATTCCAACATCCTTTCACGATCCGATTAACATCTCCCTTCTCCTAACTTCCACTCCCTATACAGAACGATTACTACACAAGTGTTTCAAACCCATTCTAAACTTCCTTCAATCAACATCTCCCATCCCCTAACAGCCTTTCCCCCGATAGACCCATTAACCCACCAATGAGTATCGTTACACCTAGATTTCCCTTCAAAAAAAAATTAATTTCGCCTTCTATTCCACCCCTCTGCTCTCCTTTAATACCTTACCCTGCACCATGTCACCTCCTCAGACCAGACAGAATTCCAAATTCCGCTTTATCCACTTAACCTCGTATACTTCACCTAGTGTAATTCCATAATGTCCTTCCCATACACCCCTTAATGCTGTACCCAATATAATCCTTTTCGCCTCTCTCAACACACCCATTAATATTCCACCGTCTAATCAAACTCTGCCATTCACCCACACGCCCATTAATACAATAATTAATATAATCCCTCTTTCCTTTGCGGTAACGATGAACCTAATATTTTACATCATTCTGCAGCATGCATGACACCAGCAGTATGAAAGAAGGTTGCGACTGTTATTGATGGAAATGAGTGTAGTTTCTATTGCTGAGGAGAAGATGTTTGAGAGGCTGAAATACGGGAAGTTAGAAGCACTAATCAGCTGGACCAGCTGGAGGAGACCAGGACGCTCTGTCTGGTTCACTGCCACATTGATATCTGTTCAGTTTATCGCCATCTGTTGCCAGATGCAAAGTATTTGCACCGGGGAAACTGGGGTTGTGGATCTCACAACAGCCTGCGCTATCTGAAAGACGTGGCTGAGGACGGCATTAGCGGCGAACTTTGAATAATCATTGTGATTTGGAAGAGTCCAGAAGCGTACGAAGTAACAAATGTCAATCCACTCCACTCTAAGGTGGACAAACGACAAGAAACTATAGGCTGGATAGCCTGTCATCAGTGGTTGGAAAGATGTAGGACTCCATTATTAATGATGAGATTTCTCGTCTATGGAGAGTAATGATAATATAGGGCGGATTTTACCGTGGTTTCCTGAAGGGCATGTAAAGCTTTATAAATCTGTTGGCATTATTTCAGGAAACCAAAAGGCAGATTCCACACAGGAGAGTCAGTGGATGTTGTTTACTTGGATTTTCAGAAGGTCTTTGACAATGTGCCGCGCTTGAGGTTTCTAAACAGGATAAAACGCCCTTAATACAAAAATATATGATGGATGGCAGACCGTCTGAATGCCAGAATGCAAGGAGTGGGACTAAACGGAGCGGATTAGTGGTGTTCGGCAGACGTCGGCTTTGGGGCCGCTTCTGTTCGTTTTCAGAGAAGGGAAGGTCAACAAATAAAATCTCCCATGCAGCGGGCGGTCAAATTGTGATTTATTCAACTATGGATTCCGTCATGATGTTTTCTGAAGAAACTTCCACATTTCTTTCACGTAGATGCTTAGTCACTCTTCGGACCAGCTATTGAATTCTCCTTCCCAACCTGCTTCCAGATTGAGTGATTGTGTCTCTGAAAGAGGAGGCAATCATTCTTCAGGAATGTCTTTATTCTCATCCGACATTCCTGATATTCAAAGCGGCGTGCTGACTCTGCAGGGCCCCCTGGCGCTAGCAGAATGTCAGTACACGTTGGGGAAATGCCGACGCTGTCAGTTTGAACCTCCTCCAGAGCACGCGTGGTTTAGATGGTTGTCCGAGATGTGAGGGTCGACTCTCTGGCTGCGAATTTGGAGAAGGAAGTCTGAGAATCGGAACGGATGTGCTGTGGGAGCCGTTTTGATTTTTTCTTCTCATCGGGGTTAAGAGAGGCGGGACCGCGCAGCCCTGTGGCTTCGGGCAATGAAACGCGGCAGATTTAAAACACAGCCTCTTACAGAGGAAGGCGTCGTTTGCGGGCAGAGCAGTGAGACGGGAGCAGACTGAAGCTTAAGAGCTTTGGCTCAACGGGCTGAGGCGGAAACGGGCGTGGCAAGGGAGGTTTTGTTTTCATTTTTTTCCTGTTAATTAAGAAAAGGGGGAATTATGAGTGTGAGGGCAGCTTCCTGTTCTCGGTGTCGGATGTGGGAGGTCCTGGAGTCACCTAGCCTCCCGGGCGTTCACATCTGCGCCAGGTGCGCCGAGCTGCAGCTCCTAAGGGACCGTGTTAGGGAACTGGAGTTGCAGCTCGATTACCTTCGTCTGGTCTGGGAGAATGAGGAGGTGTTTCAGGCAGGTGGTCACACCAGGGTCACGGGAGGCAGACAAGTGTTTCATGTTTAAGTTATGGAAGGGGAAGAGTCAGGTACTAGAGAGTACCCTAGGGGCTGTACGCCTTGAATATAAGTACTCCTGTTTGAGTAGTGTTGGCGGGGGGGGGGGATGCTGGGGGAGCCTATCTGGGAGAAGATGCAATGGCCATGTCTTCGGCACAGAGTCTGGCACTGTGGCTCAGAAGTGTAGGGAAAGGAATGCGAAGGAAGTAGTAATAGTAGTAATAGTTAGGGGGTCAGATAGGCAATTATGCGGACGCAGTCAGAAGATCCGGATGGCAGTTTGCATCCCTGGTGCCAAGTTCCAGGATGTTTCTGATCGCGTCCAAGATATCCTGAAAAGGGTGAGGAGCCAGAGGTCGTGGTACATGTCGGTACCAACGACATAGGTAGGAACAGGGAAGAGGTCCTGAAATGAGAATATAGGGAGTTAGGAGAGGAGTTGAGAAGAGGGACCGCAAAGGTAGTATTCTCGGGATTACTGCATGTGGCACGCGACAATGGGAGTAGGAATGGAATGAGGTGGAGGATAAATGTGTGGCTGAGGGATTGGAGCAAGGGGCAGCGATTCAAGTTTCTGGATCATTGGGACCTCTTTTGTGCCTGTTGTGAACTGTGCAAAAAGGACGGGTTACAATTGGATCCTCGGAGGACCAATATCCTGGGGGGAGATTTGCTAAGGCTACGGGGGAGACTTTAAACTGGAATGGTTGGGGGATGGGAATCAAATTGAAGAGACAAAGAGGGAGGAGGTTAGTTCACAAACAGAGAAAGCTTGCAGACAGTGTGTGATGGATGATAGGCAGTTGATAGAGAAGGGGAGCGCTCAGACCAAAGATGAATGGGAGAAGGAAGAAAAAGAAGATAGCAAATTTGTTTGCACCGTTAGGGATAAAGAGAGAGTAAGAGATGGAGAATTTTTTAAATGCATTTACTTCAATGCTAGGAGCATTGTAAGTAAGGTGAATGAGCTTAGATCTTGGATTGATACCTGGAAATATGATGTTGTAGCTATTAGTGAAACATGGCTGATGGAGGGGTATGAAAGGCAACTAATTATTACTGGATTTTGTTGCTTCAGGTGTGATAGAATCGGAGGGGCAAGAGGAGAAGGTGATGCATTGTTGGTCAGAGAAGATATTACAGCGGTGCTTTGGCAGGATAGATTAGACGGCTCGTCTAGGGTGACTAGTTGGGTGGAATTGAGGAATGGGAATGGTGTAGTAACACTTATAGGGGTGTATTATAGATATTCCCTCGGTACCTATTTCCACCTTAAAAGTGTACCCCGCGTATTAGCCATTTTGTCCCTGGGAAAGAGGCCTCGGGTTGTCCACACGATCAGTGCTGCTCATCACCTTATACGTATAATTATGGTAGAAACATCCAATTCTAGTAAATTAGATCTTCCTGATGAAGTGTGTAGGCCCGTGTGTTTGGCGGTGCTCCTGGGCTCGGGGATTCCGTAGCCTGGAGGGCAAAGGAAAGCTGGAGTGAAAGCATGGGAATACGGGGCTGGGGCTTTCGGGGGATCTACTGGATGGAGGGATGGGGAAGGGGAGCTCGATTTGTCATTGTAACTATTTATGGAACAACTCGAACCTAACAGATGTGAAAAATACAGTAAAATTCGTATTTTAGTGTGCTTCACTCTGTACTGGCACCCACCTTTCGGAAACGGGGACACACACTAATCCCAGAGGCCTGTGTCAGTACCAAAATAATGCCACCATCTCGCTATCTCCCCAGCCTCGTGTCACCCCAAACAAACCCCACTGCCCCGTTAAATCCCAGCATATTCCCCGTAGCCCTGTGTCAGTCCTGAAACTAATCCTTCTACCCCGCTCTCTCCCCACACCATCGTGTCACTTCCCTAAAGAATCCAAATATCGCGATCTCTCCCCACGGACCTATGTCAGTCCCCATACTAACCAAACTCTCCTGCTAATAGTGGAGGATTACAAATATCTGTGGATACGAACGGGCAATAAACTGGACGGGTCAGAAAAAAAACTGAGACTTTTTACAAAAAATGCCAGAGCCGTCTCTATTTCCTGAGGAGACTGAGGTCATTTAACATCTGCCGGACGATGCTGAGGATGTTCTAGGAGGCTGTGGTGGTCAGTGCTATCGTGTTTGCTGCTGTATGCTGGGGCAGCAGGCTGAGGGTAGCAGACAGCAACAGAATCAACAAACTCATTCGTAAGGCCAGTGATGTTGTGGGGGTGGAACTGGACTCTCTGACGGTGGCGTCTGAAAAGAGGATGCTGTCCAAGTTGCATGCCATCTTGGACAATGACTCCCATCCACTCTATAATGTATTAGTTCGGCACAGGAGTGCATTCAGCCAGAGACCAATTCCACCGAGATGTAACTCTGAGCGTCATAGAAGTCATTCCTGCCTGTGGACATCAAACATTACAACTCCTCCCTCGGAGTGTCAGACAAGCTGAGCCAATAGGCTAGTTATGGGCTTATTTCCACTCGGCATGAATAACATTATTATTTAATTATTTATTGTTTTATATTGCTATATTTCGTCACTATTCTTGGTTGTTGCTGCTTTAACGAAACCAAATTTCCCTCAGGATCAATAAAATATGTCTGTCTGTCTGTCTTTCTGTGTGTCTGTCTCCCCACATGAGAGAAGTTTCCAAAGTAATGAATTGGCTAAATGTAATTGTGATGCTTTAGACTGGAAGCTCAGAGCTAAAACAGGGAACGGATGCACCCTGGGAAATGTTCACCGGAAATGAGAATGTATTTTAGGCAGCACTTTCATATGGTTCTGGACAGGTGAAGGAGGCATGTTTGACAGAGATGTGGATCATCTGGAAAAGAGGAAGAAAGAAACTGACCAGGTTTAGAAAGCTATGATCGGGCACGGCTATAGAGTTACAAGGCAGCCAGGGACGAGCTGAAGAATGGAATTAGGGAACTTGAAAACCCCACGGCATTCTAGTTGTGTGTGAAGAAGAGAATGACTAGAGTGATAGTAGGACCGGTCAGGGGTAGAGATGAAACATACAGCTGGAGTTGGTAGAAGTGGGTCAGGTCCTTAACGCGGACTTTACTTCAATTTTCAACAGTAAGAGCGATCCTAACATTTGGGAGGGCAGTTCTAAATGGGCTGATGTGCAAGGACAGGACGAGGATGTAAAATGAGGACGTACAGGAACTTTTGAAAAACATTCGGATAGATAAGTCCTCTTCTGAAGCTGCGAGAAACCCCAGGTTACTGTGGGAAGCGGATGAAGAGATTTCTGCGCCCTTAGCGATTACCTTTGCGTTATCACTGCCGCACTTGTAGTATCAGGGGACCTATTTCAGTGACGGGCAGATTGTTGGTGAAGTTTCTTAGAAACCGAATTTGCGAGGCTTGGGAGAACCTGATTTCGGAGAATCAGAATGGCTTTGAGAGAGGCAGGTCATAGCTCACTGCCAGGTGCAATTCGGTGAGGATGTTTCAAAACATATTGGTAAAGGTAGAAAAGTTTATCTGGTGTAAATAGATCTTAATAAGGCATTTGATACGGTTAACCATGGTAGGACCGTTCATAGCGTCAGAAGGCTTGGTATCCAGGGAGAGTTGGCTGGTGGATTCAGGACTGACGCCCACAGAAGGCAGACTGTAGTTGTGGCTGGAGCGTTTTCTCCCTGGATGTCGGTGACCAGCGGAGTCCTGGTCAGTTTGAGACCCCCGGCTTTTGTGTTTTTATGAATGATTTTAGAAGGTTGTCACAGTTTACAACAGGACAGTGACAGGACGCAGAGCTGCGCTGAGAAGTTACAGATGGAGCTCAACCCGAATTTTACAGTGTGATTCACTTCGGGAAAATGGATTTGAAGTCAGAGGTATTACTTGCTCGAATCAATCGAGGGTCGTACATTAGTACGAGTTCCACAATGGAAGCAGGGTGATGAGACTTTTTCCAGTAATCCAAGGGCCGCTCATCGGTACGAGAACCGCAATCGGCACGGAGCGGTGCACTGCAGGAGCAGAAGGACGTGTGATTGACAGGTGAGCTTGAACACTTCCGCTGTTCTGCACATAATCATACTGACGATAGTCTTCTGAAAACAGTTGAACTCGGCCTTTTCTCCTAGGAGCGACGGAGGATGAGCGGTGACATGATAGAGGTGTACAGGGTGATGAGAGGCATTGATCATGTGGATAGTCAGAGGCTTTTTTCCCAGAGCGGAGAAGTTTGCCAGAAGAGGACACAGGATTAGGGTGCTTGGGAGTAGGTAGAGATGCGATGTCAGGGGTAAGTTTTCTACGCAGAGAGTGGTGAGTGCGTGGAATGGGCTGCCAGCAACGATGGTGGAGGCGGATACGATACGGTCTTTTGAGAGACTTTTGGATAGGTACATGGAGCTTAGAGAAATAAAGGGCTATGGGTAACGCTCGTGATATCTGAGGTCGGGACATGTTCGGCACAAAGTTGTTGGCCGAAAGGCCTGTATTGTGCGGTAGATTTTCTATGTTTCTGTGTTTGTATGAAAGACAATATAGCTGAAAGCAAATCAGAGTAAAAACAGACAACCTCGTGGCAAATTATAGAACAGCCCTGAAACCTGTGGAATGTTCACAGATTTTACTTGTAACTTTCGTTCAAATGGAGAATGGATGGCGAAATACTGTTAGAATTGTAGCTAGTTTGAGAAAATCTTTAACGTTAAATCGACTGCATGGCGCATCACGGGTATGAGGCGGTGGAAGAGGTCAGGTTCCTGCGAAGCACGCCACGTTTGCGCTTGAAAAGACCGTTCTTCACACTGTCCACAGCCCTCGCTAATCTCCCGAGGACACGTTCTAGTTTTGATCACAGGCCTCTGAAATACCGTTGTGAATACCGTTGTTACAGTGTTTGGAGGAAAATAAGTGCAGTGTATTTTATTATAACGCATGTCAGCTGGCATTGCCTATTCCATCACTCACACCGTCCGGAATGACTGAAATGAACGAAGGAAAAGAATGAACAAATATTCCCCTTTAATAAAGATGTGTTCTCCGTTTCACCCGCCAGAACAATCTCCTTCCCTCAATTTCAGAAGCGAATGTGCTCCGTCAAATGTTACAAAATAAATCGACTTCAATATGCATGCCGACTTTAAAAGCAACACAGATATAAAAATATCCTATTTAATTTGCTGAAGCCAGGTATCATGGAAAATAACATGGAAAATTCACATCATATTTTATTTAAAGTAAATAGATTGCAATATCCCTTGAGGACACAAATTAATGACACGGGGACAGTGAGTAAAAATAGTTTAACCTAAGTGTTTGTGCAGTTGGTTGTCACTAATGTCCCTGACGTGATCGCCACCCTAATTGCCTCAGTGGAATTGCTCTCTCCTCAATAAAAGTCTGCTAAACCGATCCACAGTCAACCTGAGTAGCTGAAACGCTCCGCACAACTGAACGCTGCTTCTGACGGAATATGGGATATCCGGCGATATACTACATCGCGGCCATTTTCTATCCCACACTTGTAGCGGTCGGTGTCCCCGGTAAGATGCCGGAGCTGGTCACTTTATGTATGGTGCCGTCGTTACTCTGCTGCGTTATCCGCACTGTTACTAAGCACAGATGCTACCGTCGTCTGAAACGTGTTTCCGGAATGGAGGATTCGGGCATCTAATGGTTTTATTTCTATTTTCCATACTATGATGGCAGTTTTTTTCTTCTTTTCTCAATTAAGTTGGTGTCGATATTGTCGTTGCTTTATAATTTCACCTTGCTAGGGTTTCTGAAGTCATGCTGTTCTCTGCTTTCCTAGGTCTGAGTCTCTGTCAGTGCAGAAACTTTGATCTTACAACAACTTTGGCAGCTTATTTAAAAGACGGAACAGTCTATTTTCAACACGTAGGTCTGTTCTTCTGTAAGTCAGTAAATGAGAACTCATGCTTTATATCTCATTGACTCCACTTTGTCACGGCTACAAACAATCCCTTCAGCTATTTCACCTCTAATAATGGAAATGATGTTGCTTACAGGAGCGATCGACTGCTCACCGGTCCGTGAGTCGTGGAACTCGGATGCCTCGCTCTAAACTGTGAGAAGGTCGCCAGTCCACTGTCACTCACATCCGTCATTGTCCCCCAGCCGGAGTGCAGCGACGGAGAACACACACTGTGGACTCTTTCCACTTCCAAACAGACCCTCCCCTGCCTAGCTTCGGTAGAATGGGGTCATTCAGGGAGCTGACCGTATTTCTGTTTTGTTCCCAAATTTCTCGCAGTTAATTTAACGGCGATTGTGATCCTATCTCGAGGAAAATGCGGACTTTCTAAATGCATCACCCGTTACCTGGTTGCAATGGCAACAGCGGATCTGATGGTGGTTATCGTGTTTGCTTTAATAGAACAGACCAACAATATCCACATTTATTCCAGAACCCTGCTCCTCACTCCTGTATGCGCTCTGACACTTGTATTTCGGACTGTAACGACGGACTGTTCTGTTTGGTTTACGATCAGTTTCACCTTCGATCGCTTCATTGCCATATGCTGCCGAAAGCTGCGGGAGCGATACTGCACCGAGAGAACAGCAACAGTGGTTATCGTGACCGTGGTTATAGTGAGCTGCGGGAGATGTGCCCCGGTTTACTTTGCCGTTGAACCTTACGTCATCATTGACAACACGCCGTGGCGGTGCACCGGCACATATGAATACACTACTTCACCCGTGTGGAGAGGATACCAATTACTACACATTATCTTAACACCATTGCTACCTATCGGATTAATCCTTGTATTTAACGGGTTAACCGTAAGGTATATCGTTGTGGCAAATAGAATCGGCAGAAAGCTTCGGTACAGCAGCGACAATCAGAAAGATGCCGAGTTGGAAAAGCGCAGAAAATCGATGATTTTGTTGTTTTCTATATCAGCTAATTTCATATTATTTTGGATGCCCAGTGTAGTGCATTCCCTGAATTGGCAAGTGCAAAACTATTTTTTCGAGGACAGATATTTGAGTTCCCCGGTATACATCCTACAGCAATTTGGGTACATGTTGCAAGTACTCAGCATGTGTACCAATACTTGTATCTATACACTGACACAGAGGAAATTCAGAGAAGAGCTGTGGAATGGAATGAAGTATGTGTTTACATTAAATGGCCATCTGTGTAGATAACGCCCGTGTCTAATGGAAAGTGGCGGAGTTTTGAAATAAAGCCGTTTTGCAGGTTTGGCAAATATGTCATAAATTCAAACAATCATATGCCTGGTCATTCGGAAATTGCAGAATTGGCGGAAGATTGCTTGCTTCATACAGATCAGGTAGGTAGAAATACAAACGTTCAATGCTGCTGGTGTGATTGTCACTTTGGTTGAAGTATGTTCCAAACTATCACAGACACTCGACTGCCACAACGGCAGGAATGGCTGCAGGACTTTCCGGGTTTTAGATGTTTCAAATTGGACAGGGTCTTGTCACAGAGTGTAAATTCAAGGATGGGAAACCAGGGATAGTATCGCAGCTGCAGAAAGGAAGAACAACTTGCAGCGTTCATTTGTTAGTAGACTGTGAGACAAATAGTGATACATGAGGTGATTGAACACCCCATCTGGAGTATACTATGCAGCCTTTCACCAGATTAACAAAAACAACCACGCAACAGGAACAGTGAGGAACCGATCAGCAAGCGGATCTTTGACGTGTGCCAAGTTATTGACACCGGCAGCTGAAACTTACACAATATTCTTTGGCACCTCCCCAGGGTGAAATGTTTAGGTATGGCATAATTTCTCAGTTGTGTCCAGGAAGGATTCATGTCACTGTATGAAGACAGGCGGGCTAGCTTAGAAGAGTTAGAAGGGAACTTGAGAACCCTTGGCGAGTTGCACTGTTAAGAACAGGAGGAGACTGGAGTGAGTGTGGCCAGATCGGAGGAAAACTTGTGCCTGGAGTCAAGCAGGCGGTGACGCTCCTCACTGGATGCATTGATGAGTTTGAACAGAGCGTAGCAAGGCAGATATGGTCGAACATGCCGATGCTCAGAAAAAAGATGCGCGGGAGACTTGGAAAACATGATGATAGATGATTCCGGTATACCGTGCAGGTATTTTTGGAAGGCAAGCGAAATACTTCTGCACTTTTAGACAAGATACTTGTGTCTTCGCTGGCCATGGAAGTAGAACTAGAAGATTGGGGGATGGCAAATGTAAATTCTCTGTTGACGAAAGATAATAGGTACACTCTTTCAAATTAGAGACCAGTGAATTTAATGTCAGTAGTGCGTCAAATATTGGAGAAGATTATTGTGGAGGGAATTTATGGGCCTTTGGAGAAACGTAGTTCATCTACGGAGAGTCAACATGGCTTTTTGAGGGGCATATTGCCCTTTATGAAACAGATTGAATTATTTGTAAAAGTGAAAAACAAACAGATGAAACAGAACAGTCGATGTGTATGTATTATTTTTGATAAGCGTTTGATCCGTTCCCAATAGTAGAATCACTCAGGAAATCAGGAGGCATGGGATCGAGAGAAACCTGGATGCGTTGATTCCGAATTGGATGATGTAGTAGATAGAGTGAATTCTGGCTGGAAGACAGCGGGCACCCGTGTTCCGCAAGCAGGGTCGAAATTGTGGTAACAATTTATAACTATATTTGTACTCTGTAGCTATAGAGGGAAATAATCGATTCAATCTGACAACCCAGCGGCAGCTGGGTAATTTTTGGAATTAGGGCTGAAGACGTAAGCAAATCGCTGAGGTATTGATTACACCGCCACGTTGTCTAAATTGACCTGTAATTTACATATTACAGGACAGATGCTCCAATGTCTTCAAAACGTGGTTTCCAATGGAACCCCACAATTTAATAGAAGCGTTTCAAAGTGTTCAGCAGCAGCTTTTGCTGCTCATTAAAAGAACCAGCATTCCAAAATGCCAATTCCAAATTCCCAAGTCAAGTACACACCAATTTATCCTATTGTCAATTTACCTCTGAATCGTGGTTTTATTGTATAACCATATAACCATATAAATATTACATCACGCAAACAGGCCCTCTCGGTCCTTCTAGTCTGTGGCAAACGCTTACTCTCACCAAGTCCCACCGACCTGCACTCAGCCCATAACCCTCCATTCCTTTCCTGTCCATATGCCTATCCAATTTTACTTTGAATTACAATACCGAAACTGCCTCTACCACTTCTACTGGAAGCTCATTCCACACAGCTACAACTCTCTGAGTAAAGACGTTCCCTCTCGTGTTACCCCTAAACCTTTGCCCCCATCTCTCAAATCATGTCCTCTTGTTCGAATCTCCCCTACCCTCAACGGAAAAAGCATATCCACATCAACTCTATCTTTCCCCCTCGTAATTTTCAATACCTCTCTCAAGTCCCCCCTCAATCTTCTACGCTCCAAAGAATAAAGCCCTAACTTGTTCAACCTTTCCCTGTAACTTAGGTGCCGAAACCCGGTAACATTCTAGTAAATCTTCTCTGTACTCTCTCTATTTTGTTGACATCTTTCCTATAATTCGGTGACCAGAAGTGTACACAATACTCCATATTCGGCCTTACCAATGCCTTGCACAATTTTAACATTACTTCCCAACTCCTATACTTAGTGCTCTGATTTCTAAAGGCTAGCATACCAAAAGCTTTCTTCGCCACCCTATCCACATGAGATCCCACCTCCAGGGAACTATGTACCATTATTCCTAGATCACTCAGTTCTACTGCATTCTTCAATGCCCTAACATTTACCATGTATGTCCTATTTGGATTATTCCTACCAAAATTTAGCACCTCACACTTATCATCACGAAACTCCATCTGCCATCTTTCAGCCCACTCTTCTAACTGGCCTAAATCTCTCTACAAGCTTTGAAAACCTACTTTATTATCCACAACGCCACCTACCTTAGTATTATCTGCTTACTTACTAATCCAATTTACCACCCCGTCATCCAGATCATTAATGTATATGACAGACAACATTGGATCCAATACAGATCCATGAGACACAGCACTAGTCACCGGCCTCCAACCTGACAAACAGTTATCCACCACTACTCTCTGGCATCTCCCATCTAGCCACTGTTGAATCTATTTTATTAGTTCAATGGTAATACTTAACGATTATACCTTCCTAACTAACATTCCGTGCGAAGCCTTGTCAAAGGCCTTACTGAAGTCCATATAGACAACATCCACTGCTTTACCCTTGCCAACTTTCCTCGTAACCTCTTCAAAAAATTCAATAAGTTTTGTCAAACATGACCTTCCACGCACAAATCATTCCTGACTACTCCTAAATCAAACCCTGTCTATCCAGATAATTATATATACCATTTCAAAGAATAATTTCCACTAATTTACCCATCACTGACGTCAAACTGACAGTCCTATAATTGCTAGGTTTACTCTTAGACCCCTTTTTAAACAATGGAACCACCTGAGCAATACGTCGATTCTCCGGCACCATCGCCGGTTCTAATGACATTTGAAATATTTCCGTCAGAGTCCCTGCTATTTCTACACTAAACTCCCTCAAGGTACTAGGGAAAATCCTGTCAGGATCCAGTGATTTATCCACTTTTATATTCCTTAAATTCCTGAGCTTCTCTTTAATCGTAATAGATTCCATAACTTCCCGACTTGTTTTCCTTCCCTTACACAATTCAATATCCTTCTCTTCAGTGAATATCGAAGAAAATGAATAGTTCAAAATTTCCACCATCTCTTTCGGTTACACACATAGTTTTCCACTCTGATTCTCCAAAGGACCAATTTTAACCTTCACTATCCTTTTGCTATTAATATAACTGTAGAAACCCTGTGGATTTATTTTCACTTTACTCGCCAAAGCAATCCCGTATCTTCTTTTAGCTTTTCCTAATGTTTTTCTACGATTCTTTTTGCATCCTTTATATTCCTCGAGCACCTCATTTACTCCATGCTGCCTATATTTATTGTAGACCTCCCTCTTTTTCCGAACCAAGTTTCCGAAATCCCTTGAAAACCATTGCTCTCTCAAACTTATAACCTTTCTTTTCAACCTAACAGGAACATAAAGATTCTGTACCCTCAAATTTTCACCTTTAAATGACCTCCATTTCTCTATTACATCCTTCCGATAAAACAAATTGTCATAATCCATTCCTTCTAAATGCTTTCTCATTTCCTCAAAGTTAGACTTTCTCCAGTCAAAAATCTCAATCCTGGGTCCAGCCGTATCCGATCTGCCATTTTTAACCCATTTTTTTCCAGCTGGTCCAGATCCCGATTCATGCTCCGGTAGTCTTCCTCGCTGTCAACTACACCCGTAATGTTGGTGTCATCGGCAATTTTTCTGATACAGTTAGCGACATTATTATCCAGATCATTGACATACATGACAAACAACAACGGATACAGCAACGATCCCTTGGGCACTCCACTCATGACAGGTCCCCAGTCAGAGAGACAACCATCCATTACCACACTCCAACTTCCCCAATGTACCCAGTGGCGAATCCAGTTTACTTCCTCATTGTGAGAACCAAGCGACTGATCTTCCCCGAGCATCCTCCCATACGGAAACTTGACAAATTTCTTCAACAGCATTGCAGGTAACTACCTGTTAAAGATCTATAAGATTGATTAGACATGACCTACTACGCACTGGCCCATACTGACAATCGCTAATGATCCTGGTTGTACAGATACTTCCCTTCATACCCCATGACCAGCGTAGATTTAACACCGAGGATAATTCCTCATTACATAATACTTGGCGAGTCCCTTCCAAGCAAAGTTATCGAGATGATCCAGCGGTCGGTACTGACATTTATGGCCTATTGTTTTTTCTTAATTCTCCTGCACTATATTATCGGACGCATTGAGAGTAGTATGGAAAAGCAAGGCGTCATGGCTTTAAATGATTAATCGACTTACTTAACTGCAGCAAGATACGGTACGCTCGATCAAGCACGGAACATAGAATATTACAGCACAGTACACGAGGTTCTGAGAGTCTTTCAACTAATGTAAGTTCGATCTGACACATCCCCCCTGCATCTAAATCAGAATCAGAGGTTTCAAACGTACATTTAAAGAATCAGAACAAGATTTAATATCACAGACATACGGCATGAAATTGTTAACTTTACGGTAGCATTACAATGAAATACAGGATAAATAAATATAGAGAAAACAAAACTGAGATGCAGGTGGCAGTGGGGAAAAAAGCTGTCCCTGAATCGCTGAGCCTGAGCTTTCAGGCTTCTGTATCTCCTTCCCGATGGGAACATTGTGTAGAGGGCACGTCCTGTTAGTGGGCAATGTTAATGATGGACGCCACTGTGATAAGATTCATGCCTTGTAACAATGAACAATGAGATACAGATAATCTGTATTTACCAACGTATATTTTATTATTTATACTAAAACCACGTAGATTTACACACTATCTCCTTTGCGCACCTACTGGAAACCCTGTCACTCCATGAACAGTCAATGAAGGGAAAAGGTATTACCCGGGAAAAGAGTCTACGCTGGTAAGACATTCCATAGAAACATAGAAAACATAGGGAATCTACAGCACAATACAGGGCCTACGGCTCACAAAGTTGTGCCGAACATGTCCCTACCTTAGAAATGACTAGGCTTACCTATATCCCTCTATTTATCTAAGCTCCATGTACCTATCCAATGGTCTCTTACGAAAACCCTATCGTATCCGCCACCACTGTTGCCGGCAGTCTGTTCCAAGCCCTCACCACTCTCTGAGTTAAAAAAAAAACATCTTACCTCTGACATCTCCTCTGTACCGGCTCCCCAGAACCTTCAGCCTTTGTCGTCTTGTGGAAACCATTTCAGCCCTGGGAAAAAGTCTCTGAATATCCACACGATCAATGCCTCTTATCATCTTCCATCCTCATGTTCCCGATCTCCACGTGTCCGTGTGATCCTACTTTTCGACAATGGTTGGTCTCTGGCCGCTGGAGAGTTATCACCCCGGCATATCTGAAGCTCTGGGATCTTATATTGTTCCTCATCAATTGAAACATTGGATCTCCCCACCATTGGCTCAAGGTCACCTGACCTACCTGGGTCACATGGTTACTGATCATTGTTGAGAGCTACAACCAACATATTGTACGTGGCTCTGCCCACCCCAGCCTTGTGTATTCGTATCTTTACACCCTGACTGGGCCGAACCAGTTAAATGAGGCAACCCGGACAGAGTCTACCGAGACTCCAGATTGCTTCTTTGAAATGTCTGGCATTTTACATAACAAGTAGCTGCTCCTCTGAGCATTGTCTCGGGTTTATTGCTCTGATTAGATTGTCTCTGGGTCAAGAATCAGTTCAGAGTCCGCACCCTTCACGTAACAAATGGCGACTTGTTTGAGAATGGTCTCAGGTTTAGCAGATCATTACCTGAAGCTCCCTGTGTCCACATTCAGTTCCTCTGATTAAATTATTCCAGTGCAAGAATCAGTTCATAGTCCAGAAAATGGGGGGAAACAGAGAAAACTGGTTTGACTGCTTTCCTGTCCTTGATCAGTCTGTAGTTTCTACTGGCCAACAGTGTTTAATGAGCCATGCAATCTGACACGACTGTATCTTTCTCGGGTCTGCTGTCGTCTGAATGCACCAGGGCGGATGATGGAGGTTTGGCGGAGATGCCGAGTGCTGTAGGGGTCGAAGGGGTTTACAGAAATGCGGTGTGATGTAGTGGTTGGAACGGTTTTGTTACGTACCCCGTAACGGGTTAAAATAACCAGCAGAAATAGAATACACCTGGAGTCTGGTATTGCTACAAACAAAACACTATTCATTAGTATCTACGTAATGTAATGGTATAAAATCAGATACATCAGACAGGTTTGCAGAGTTTATACGTTTAAGTGTGTAAATATGAAACCTCAATCTTCTTCAAACTTAGGAGGTAAATGATACAGTCTTAAGATGGCATGACGTCAGTTTAGCTTTTGACATTAAGTTAAGTAGAACTGAGGAGAGAGAGAGAGAGGTGATTTGTTTCCCAAGTAAGCCGATGCCGTCGATCTTTCCGTTGTCCTCCGAAGTCCTGTTAATGTCACCGACTGTGACCACACAAAAGGGTATCGTCTTCACGCGGTAAAGCTATCAACCCAGTCAAGGGTTAAACACACCGATTTCATTCCACCAGTCTCCCAGTTTCCACACTGCGAGAAAAATCTACCTTTTCGTAGGCACTGAAAGCTCACCTGGTGTCTATTCCTTCTGTAGTTCTGTCCGTGTCTTCTGTGTATCCGTGTGTTTTCCTGGAAAGCCAGTTGACCTTGTACATATCCCAAAGATGATAAAAGTCAGTTGCCCTTTATATAGCTCCGCCCCTCCGTAAACATGGAGACTCACGAGCTGTTCGGTGCTGGCTCTCTCTGAATCAGTGTAGCCCACTCTCTCTCTCTCTCTTTTTCAAGCTACTTTCCGTATTGAATAATGTAGAGGATCTCGTCACAACTCTCTCCTGTTGGGAAAAAACTTGGTTGAAGGAGCAAAATTTTTGTCTAACTGTAGATCACAGAATATAAAACAATACATATCTGATTAACATGTAGCAGACTACGGAAGCGTGTAAAAATGTTAGCTTCGATTTCATTCTTAACCTTAACATCCACACAATCAATCCGCCATGTTGTTGTCTTTACCTTTCACATACTTTTTTACAAAACCAAATTCCTGAAAAACCAAATCCTGGTATCTTCAAAATGGTGTTTGATCACACATTTTATCTTTTACACTTCACCACAGAACAATGAACCATCACGTGATCAGCTCCAAAAGGGCTTTCAAGGACGGCCTGAACGTTGTCCTGCACAAGTGCTAACTCCTCACTCATGTTTTCTAAACTAAGCCCATTCGCTGAACTTTCAAAGAAGTCCTTTGTTCCAAGCAAGTCATTAATTCTATATCCAAGACCTTCAGTTCTATATGTTTCCATAAGAACACCTGCAGATGTACTCCCTTGCTCCAAGCAACACTACCCTTTGTTTTGAGAAGTCTCCGAACCCTGTCACTCCATTTCGCAAACCTGAACAACATCACCAAGTTTTTTTAAATATCTTTAAATTCCAAAATATAGTTAAGCAATTCAACGTGTACTGTCTCAGCATCTGTGAGAGCTACTTCTGTCAGCAAGGTCAATGATATTGAAACCAAAGCAGACTTCACAGGTACTTTATTCAAAAGTCCAGAGACAGCACCCTTCTCAATATTTTCAATAACATTCACCTCACCAGTTTTCATCTCATCGCCAAATTTTAAAACACTGTCTAACTCAAGTGATTGAGATTCCTCAATTTCCGCTGGACCAAGTTTAACCCATTATTCACTGAACCAAGACTATCTGACACAAAAAGGACTGCATTCCTTTTCAACCGAGTCAGGCACCTCAGACCTTAACTGAGTTTCAACTCGAGGTTCAGTACCCTGTGATTTCGCATGTGCTTCGACAACCAGAACACAGGCAATCGGACCAGCTTCCACTTCTACGTTTTCATTACTAATCCCAATTTCAAATTCAAGTTCACCCTGATTATCCCAGCTACTCTCTTGGAGGCTTTCATTCAGGACAAAACATAACCTCATGGGTTAAAAGATACTCATCTGCTGACTTAGTATACCCTGAAGGGGTCTCAGCCACTTTCTCATTCTCCCTATTTAAATTTTTAACCGAAACTGAACCTCGACCTCAGTTTACTCTTTACTTTCAGCAACATTCCCCACACATCCTCTTCAAACGTTCACTTGGATATAAAAGGCTCCGCTATTAACGCCCGTGTTATCGACTTCATCATTCTAGTGGTCACCTTAAGCTTTAAGTTATGAGTAATTCCCAACAGCACATCCCTCTTAACATCATTTAATGCTTCATGAGATGATCCCATCGAAGCCGACCAACCTCACTCTCCATTGCTGCAGTATTTCCACTCAAAAAAAAAGAATCAGAATGAATATACCCCTATAGGATCAACCAATAATCACTCAATTAAGCCCCCAACAAATTTAGAATGACTCCCTAATAAATTGACGTATACCGGACAAGCCCCCAATTATTTACGTACCCCGTAACGTGCTAAAAGAATCATCAGAAATTGAACACACTGGAGTCTGGTACTAGAACATAGAACATAGAATAGTACATCACAGTACAATCCATTCGGCCCACAATGTTGTGCCGACCCATAAACCCTGCCTCCCAACTGAAATTCCTTCATATACCTTTCCAGTTGTCTCTTAAATTTGACTAGTGTATCTGCCTTCACCACTGACTCAGGCAGTGCATTCCACGTACTAACCTCTCTCTGGGCTAAAAACCTTCCTCTAATATCTTCTCGTCCCTTATCTTAAAGCCATGTCCTGTTTAATTGTGCAACTGTGCCCTGGGGAAAAGACATTGGCTGTCCACTCTATTTATTCCTCTTAATATCTTGTATAGTTCTATTACGTCTCCACTCATCCTCCTTCTCTCCAAAGTGTAAAACACTAACTCCCTTAATCTATGATAATAGCGCATACTCTCTAAACCAGGCAGCAACCTGGCAAATATCCTCTGTACCCTTTCCAACGCTTCCACATCCTTCCTATAGTGAGGCAACCAGAACTGGACACGGTACTCCAGATCCCTCTGTTCCCCTACACTACTAATTTTCCTGATATTTATTTTGTACTCTGCCTTGGAGGTTGTCCTTCCAAAGTGTGCCACCTCACACCTCTCCGGGTTGAACTCCATCTGACACTTCTTAGCCCACTTCTGCAACCGATCAAAGTCTCTCTGAAATCTGCTACATTCAAAACACAATTTATTAGTATCTACGTAACTTAGTAATATAAAACTAGATAGATCAAACAGGTTAGCAAAGTTTATGGATATTTAAATGTGTAAATATAAAACCCCAAACTTCTTCAAGCTTAGGTGGTAAATGATACAGTCTTACAATGGTATAGGAATGACGTCAGTTCAGTTCCTGATATTAAGATGAATAGAACTGAGGAAATACAGAGAGAGAAGTCATTTATTTTCCAAGTAAGCCGATGCCGTCGATCTTTCCGTTGTCCTCCGAAGTTTTGTTAAAGTTACCGACTGTGACACACAACGGTGAAGCTATCAACCCAGGCAAGGGTTAAACATCCTTATGACCTTCCACCAGTCACCCCTTTTCGAGCAAAACCCATCCTTTCGTTGGCACTGAAAGCTCATCCGATTTCTACTTCTTCCGTATTTCTGTTCGTGTCTTCCGAGTGTCTGTGCGTCTATCTGAAAAGCCAGCTGATCTTGTATATATCCCAAACATACTGAATGCCAACTGTCAATTATATAGCTCCGCCCTTCCGTAGCCAATGCGACTCACGGGCTGTTCGGTGCTGACTCTCTCTCTCTTTGAATCGGCGTACACCAACTCTCTCTTTTTAAAGGCACATTGCACAGTGAATTCTCCTCAGGATCTCGTCACAGTTTTTACAGATAGCGAGAGGTGTCAGAACACTTATCCGGCAATGTGGAAATGTAGTTTACTTGTAGTAGCAAACTGGCACATTTGTCTGTAACAAAATGAAACCAGCATCGTGTCGGAGTGTGTTGCAACATTACGCTGAGTGAACCTGAGTCCCTGACTGCAGACCGCAGTCCCCACACTGTATTTCATCTGCCACTTCATTGTGTGTTCTTCAAACCGGTCTGAGTCCTTCTACAGACACCCACTTTGCTCTAAGCTGCCTATCCGGCACCTACCTTCGTAGCAACTACAAAGTCGGTCACCAAGCCATCAACTCTGTCATCCAAATCGTCGATTTTAACATGAACAGAAGCAATCTCATTACCGACTCCAGAGGAACGCGATTGGTTACCGGTAGCAAACAGAATAGGCACTCATTGTGCTAACAGTTTCTCTCATGCCGGTAAACCCCAATCTTCGATACGTGCCCGTATCCTTCCTGTAATACCATGAGATGTGATCTTGTTTGGCAGCCTCATGTTGCTGCAAGTCGTTAAAACCATCTGAAAATCCAGGAGAAAAACATCCACTGCCTCTCCTTTTTCTATTCTGCTTGTTATTTTGTCAAACAATTCTAAGAGATTTGTCAGGCAATATATACCCTGAATAAAACCATGCTGAATTTGGTCAGAATAACTGTTCTAAAATTTCCTTTCTTCTGCCTCCCTTCCTTCTTAAAGAGTGGGGTGACATTTGCAACTTCCTAGTTCAGCAGAAACATTCCAAAATCGAGACACTCTTGAAAGATCATTACTCATTCTTTAAGAGAAGCACGTGGTGGAAGGTCTTCACTCAGCGGTGGGAAGGTGAAATGTGCTGCCAGAGCAAGTGGCAGAGTCGATATTCAACATTTCAGAGAAGTTTGAATGGGTATACGGATGGGAGGGAATGGATGACTATGGTCCCGCTAGATGACGCTGGAATTAGGCAGATTAATGGCTTGGCACAGACTAGAATGGCCGGATGGCATTCCCTGCGTTGTAATGTTCCATGACTCTAATGCCTTCACAAACTCCACAAACTCTTCAACTACCTCTTTCTGAACACTGCGGTGTACCTAATCTGGTCCAGGATTCTTATCTACATCTAGGCGTTCCAGCTTCTCATTAGTAATGGCATTTATACTCACTTCTGTCCCCGAAGCTCTTGAATTATCGGCTTTTTTGAAAAGGAGGTGATAAGTCAGAGTAAGAAGTGTAGTGGGCAGGGGAGGAAGGATAACAAGGAGGTACTTCATCCCCGAAACTAGTAGATGGAAAGGGGTGTTAATTAAAAAAACCTCCTCAGGATATGTTTCTCTTAACTAAACGAGAATTGAGCACTGCATGCCGGCATGTGTAAAAGTAAAACAAAATACAGACCACTAAACTCCAATGAGAGCACAATCCAGAAACATGAAGAAATGGTCACTGTGGAAGATCAAGTGAACCACTCTTGTCCGCCCATTGAAGACATCCCAGCAACTTGAGCACACTATTTCCTGGCAAACTGAGAAATGAGTGTGTTTCGCGATGGCTCTACCTCGTTATACCAGCTCGAGCTGAGAAACAAGGAAAATATAGTAATAATTATTATAGGTTGACAAACCTTGTATAGAGAGTCGCCCACTCCTTCATCATTAAAGGTAGAAGAATTAATTAAATAAATAGTAGATCTATATTTTAAAGAAAAAGACATGAACTTTAGACAGGGTCAGTGCAGTGCAAAATTATGAACGTTGTAATAGAGTTAGCAATGTATGAACCAGATCAGCCAGATACAATGCAACTGACAGACGGATATTAAACTTAAAACCAAAAGACGTGGGAGCAGAGTTATGTTATCGAGTTTATTCCGTCATTTCATCATGGCTGATCCAACTTTCCTCCTAGACCCAATCTCCGGCTTTCTCCCTCTATCCCTTCATGTCCAGACAAGTCAAGAATCTATCAACATCTGTCTTCAATAAGCACAAAGTCTTGGCCTCCAGTCTGCCTGTGGCAACAAATTCCACAGATTCACCACACTCTGGCTAAACTCATCAACGTTGCAAATGGACGACATGCTTTTCAGAAAATGTCTTCTCTGGTCCGAGACTCTCCCACCCATAGGACACAGCCGCTCCACATCCAGCCCATCGGGGACACTCGATAGGTTTAAATTGTAATACCCATCAAAATCTCTTTATATGACAAGGTATTCAATCCTGGAATCATTTTCATAAACCTGTTAATCTCACTCAAGTGTTAACCCATCCTTTCTAAGAAAAGGGGCCTAAGACAGCTTATAATCTCTAAGTGAGCTGTTGTGCATTTTTCACCACACAGCCAGTATGTACAGGCCACGTGAGGTCCTCGGTGATGTGGATGCCGAGGAACTTAAAGCTGTTTACCCTCTCAACCCCAGATCCATTGATGTCAATAGGGGTTAGCCCGTCTCCATTGCTCCTGTAATCAACAGCCAGACCCTTTTGTTTTTGCGACATTGAGGGAGAGGTTGTTTACTTGACGTCACTGTGTCAGAGAGATAACTTCTTCCCTGCAGGCCACTTCGTTATTTTTTGAGATTAGTCCAATCAATATACTATCGTCGGCAACTGTAATTAACAGATTGGAGCTGTAGGTGTCGATACAATCATGGGTATGCAGGGAGTAAGGGAGGGGACTCTGTACATGGCCCTGAGCTGCTCCTGTGTTGAAAGTCAGAGGGGTGGAGGTGAGGGAGCCCATTCCTACAACCTGCTGGCGATCTGAGAGGTCAAGGTCGAGATCTCTGAGCTTCCTGTCGGGCCTGGGGGGAATTATGTTGTTGAATACTGAACTGTAGTCCAAGAATAGCATTCTCACATTAGCATTCTTCTTCTCCAGATGTGTCAGGACGGTGCGTAGAGCTGTGTCTATTGCGCCGCCTGTCGATCGGTTGTGTCTGTATGGAAATCATAAGGGGTCCAGCACCCTCCTTTCGAAAAAGGGTTACATACATTAATTACACAAGCCCGCGTCAGTCACCAAGTAATCTCAATGCCCCGCTGTGTCCCCACAACCTCGTGTCATTCCCCGTATCCATCACATTGCCACACTCCTCTGCCCACTGCCCCTTGTCAGGGTTCAAGTTAATCACTCTGCCCGCTCTCGTCCCACAGCTCTGTGCCATTTCCCGAGGTAATTAACTGTGTAAGTGGAATTATGAAGATATTAGGCTGGAACATCAAATCATAGATCAGGAACGGATATGTCTTGGAAAATGCACATCGGAAATGTGAATATATTTTAGTCTGCACATACACGTGGTTCTGGAGAGGTTTGCCCCATTTAGACAGGGAAAGGACGGTAGGGTGAAGGGACCATGGTTGACAAGAGATCCGAAACATCTGGTCGAGAGGAAGAAAGAAGCTTCAGGAAGCTGACCTCAGGATTAGAAAACAAGGATCAGACATGACTGTAGATTTAAAATGTAGCCGGGGACAAACTGAAGAATGGAATTAGGATCACTGGAAATGTCTACAGAAGGTCTGCAGTGGCTTTCATGAAAACCCCAAGCCATTCTAATGTTACGAACCCCGTAACTGGGTCACTTACCAGCAAAGATAGAGAGGTCCGTAAAAGTCTGATGGTACTATTTTTAACAGTATTTATTGATAAAGGGGCACAAAAATAAGATCAATGCAAACATACAGATAATATACGTCGTCAATACTGAATCTAAAAGCGCGGGTATAATAATAATCAATAAGAAATAGCTCTATCGTTGTCTAGGGGATAATGTATTGTCCGATGAAAATATAAAAGTCACTGTTAGTTCGTTCAAGATGCAGCGTTTTGGGGATTGAGAGAGAGAAGGGTTAAACTTGCCCAGTCCTTTTATGATGTCAATCCTTCGAGTCTTTTGGGAGTTGGTTTCCCCGTTGTTAGCCAAAATCCGTTTTTCCGTGGTAAAGGCCACCGGTTCCCGGCAAATGGAACCGAACGCTCGTGGACTCCTCCCAATGGCTTCCGCTAGTACGGGATCGCTAGCGTTTCTTCTGGTGCGTCTGCGGGGCTGTTCCCCTGAGATCCTGACTCACAGGGTCTCAGATGTCAATCAGGTTGGGGTGAGGCAATCCCTCCCTCAACCAGCCCACTTTGCCTGAGGACTTCCACGTAGCACAGTATTGCAATACACAAGTTCGTCTTCAAGAGACAATGGCCGTTTCCCGTAGCTTTACAACGCCGGGGAACGAGACATTCCGCACTTCTCCCTCTCTCATTTCCTCGGTCTCCTGACCCAAATGAATAGTGATCCTGCGATTCTCACAAAGGAGGAGGCTACCCCGCACCGTTCGGCCCCTCAAAGCTGTGGTACATTCATAACACTAGATATATGTGAAGAAAAAGATGACTGGAATGAGTGTAGGACCGGTCGGGGATAGAACATGAACCAAGCACCTGAGTCGCGGGAAGAAAGGAAGGTCCTGAATGAAGACTTTAGTTCAGAATTCACCAATGAGAGGGATACTTGTGAGGAGGGCGTTAAACAGGCCGATGTGCGACAACATACCGAGGTTAAGAGAGATGATGTACTAGAACACTTGAAAAAAAATACAGTAGGTTAAATACGTCTTCTTGCGTGGTCGGGAGAAAACCTGAGTGACTGCGTGAAGCGGTGATTCCTAACTCAGTGATGGGCAAATTATCAGAGAACTTTCTTAGAAACAGGATTTACGAGAATTTGGAGAATCATTACCTAATTTGGGCGAGTCAGTATGGCTTTGTGAGGGGCAGATCATGTCTCACGATCCTGGTTCAATTTATGAGGATGTGACGGTTATACTTACGGTTAACCATGGCAGGACCTTTCAGATGATTTGGTATCCGGGGAAAGTTGGCTTGTGGATTCAGGACTGACGCCCCGGAAGGCAGAGGATAGTTGTGGATGGAGCGTTTTCTCCCCGGATGCTGGTGTCAGTGGTGTCCTCTGAGATCTGTTCTGAGACCCCAGGATATTTGTGCTTTAAAATGATGTGAATAAATAAGTGTAAGGGTGGTTTATTGTATTTGCAATGATGTGGAGTTTGGTGGAATTAGGGATAGTATAGAAGGTAGTCAGAGTTAACAACAGGATAGTGACAGGACGCAGAGCAGCGCTGAGAAGTTACAGATGGAGTTCAACCCGGAATGTTACGGAGTGATTCATGTTGGAAGGATGAATTTGAAGGCAGAGGTGATACTTTCCCGAGTCAACCGAGGGCCGCACATTAGTACGAGTTCCACAATGGAAACAGAGTGGTGAGACTCTCTCCAATAAGCCGAGGCCCGCTCATCGGTACGAGAACCACAATCGGCACGGAGCGGTGCACAACAGGAGCAGAAGGAAGTGTGATTGACAGGTGAGCTTGAACACATCCGCTGTTCTGCACATACTGATAGTGACGCTCGCAAGGCAATATACCGGACAGAAAATCACGAGGAAAAAAATACAACTTCGTGGCAAATGACACAACAGCCTGAGAACCTGCTGATCGATCATAAATTCTGCTTACTACATTTGTTCAAACAGAGAATGGATGGAGAAATAGTGGTAGAATTGTGGCAGGTCTGAGAATATCTTTAAAGTTAAACAGACTGCAATGCACGTCACGGATATGGGGCGTCAACTCCTTCACTGGGAGAGGTCAAGTTCCTGTTAAACGGCCCGTGTGTGCGCTGGAAAATATTGTTCTTCAAACTGTCCACAGCCCTCGCTAATATACCGAATACACGCTCCCTTTTTGATCACAGGTCTCTGGAATATCGACGTGGATCTTTTAAAATGTTTGGTGGAATATGTGCAGTGTAATTTATTGTAACACATGTCAGCTGTCACTGTGATTTCATCACTCAATCCGCCCGGAATGACTGTAACGAACGAAAGAAAAGAATGAACGAATGTTTCCCTTTAATAAAGAAGTGTTCTCCATTTCACCAGTCAGAACAAACTCCTTCTCACAATTTCAGAAGCGAATGTGCTCCGTCAAATATTCCAAATAATTCGAATTCAAGCTGAATGCCTGATTTGAAAGCAAAAATGACAAAATATATCTGTTCATTTAAATAGCTGAAGCCAGATATCATAGAAAATAACATGGGGAAAAAAAGCACATCATATTTTGTTTTAAATGATTTACATTGCAAAATCCCATGAAGTGTCAAATTCACGACACGGGGATTAAGTGAGTACAAATGGCTAAACGTTTGAGCATTTGGTTGTTACTAATGTCCCTGACGTGATAACCACGCTAATTGCCTCAGTAGAGTTGCTCTCTCCTCAATAAAAGTCTGCTAAACCGATCACCAGTCCATCTGAGCAGCTGAACCGTTCCGTACAACTGAACAGCTGCTGCTGACGGAATATGGGATATCCAGCTATTTACTACATCGCGGCCATTTTCTATCCCACCCTTGTAGCGGTTGGTGTCCCCGGTAAGATGCCGGAGCTGGTCACTGTATGTATGGTGCCGTCGTTAATCTGCTGCGGTATCCGCACTGTTACTAAGCACAGATGCTACCATCGGCTAAAACGTGTTTTCAGCATGGAGGATTTAGGCATCTAATAGTTCTATTTTCATTTTTCATATTTCGATCGCAGTGTTTTCTTCTTTTCTCAAATTGAGCTGGTGTCGATATTGTCGTTGTTTCATAATTTGATCGTAGTGATTTTTCTTTTACCAATTATGTTCGTGCTGATGTAGAGATTGTTTCATAATTTCTCCTCACTAGGCTTTCTGAAGTGATGTTGGTCTCTGCTTTTCTAATTCCTAGTCTCTATCAGTGCAGACACTCCGACATTATAACAACGTGGCAGCTTATGTAAGTGACGGTCCAGTCTATTTACGACACGTAAGTCTGTGCTTCTGTAAGTCAGTAGATGAGAACTCGTGCTTCATATCTCTACGATGCCACTTTGACACCGCTACAAATAATCCCGTCTGTTCTTTCACCTCTAATAATGGAAATGGTGTTGTTTACAGGAGCGATCGACTGCTCACCGGTCCGTGAGTCGTGGAACTCGGATGCCTCGCTCTGAACTGTGGGAAGGTCGCCAATCCACTGACACTCACATCCGTCATTGTCCTCCAGCCGGAGTGCAACGACCGAGACCGCACACACTGGATTTCCCACTTTCCACTTCCAAACAGACCATAGCCTGCATAGCATCGGTAAAATGGGGGCATTCAGGGAACTGACCATATTTCTATTTTCTTTCCAAATTTCTTGCAGTTAACTTAACGGCGATTGTGATCCTTTCTCGGGGGAAATGCGGACTCTCCAAATGCATCACCCGCTACCTGGTTGGAATGACAACAGCGGATCTGATGGTGGTTATCGTTGTTGCTTTAGTGGAACAGACCAACAATATCCACATTTATTCCAGATCCCTGCTCATCACTCCTGTATGCGCTCTGACACTTGTATTTCGGACTGTAACGACGGACTGCTCTGTCTGGTTTACGGTCAGTTTTACCTTCGATCGCTTCATCGCAATATGTTGCCAAAAGCTGCGGGAGCGGTACTGCACCGAGAGAACAGCAACGGTGGTTATCGTGACCGTGCTTATAGTGAGTTGCGGGAGATGTGTCCCGTATTACTTTGCCCTTGAACCTTACGTTATCATTGACAACATGCCGTGGCGGTGCACCACCACATCTGAATACGCTACTTCACCCGTGTGGAGAGGATACCAATTACTGGACAGTATTTTAACACCATTTCTACCAATCGGATTAATCCTGGTGTTTAACGGGTTAACCGTAAGGTATATCGTTGTGGCAAATAGAATCCGCAGAAGGCTTCGGCACAGCAGCGACAATCAGAAAGATGCCGAGGTGGAAAAACGCAGAAAATCGATGATTTTGCTCTTTTCTATTTCAGCTAATTTCATATTATTGTGGATGCCCTATGTAGCCCATTCCCTGAAATGGCAAGCACAAAACTATTTTTACGACAGATATTTGAGTTCCCCGGTATACATCCTACAAAAATTTAGGTTCATGTTGCAAACACTCAGCATGTGCACCAATACTTGTATCTATACACTGACACAGAGGAAATTCAGAGAAGAGCTGAGGAATGGAATGAAGTATGTGTTTACATTAAATGGCCATCTTTGTAGATAATGCCCGTGTCTTATGACAATTCAGCGGAGTTTTCAAATAAAGCCGTTTTACAATGAACAGGTGTGGCAAATATGACATAAACTCAAACAATCATGTGCCTGGACGCTGGGACATTGCAGAATTGACGGAAGGATGCCCACATCATAAGTACAGGTTGGTAGCAATACAAGCGCTCATTGCTGATGGTGTGAATATTACACTGTTTGAAGTATGTTCTAAGCTATCACAGACACTCGACTGTTACAGGGGCAGGGATGGTTTCTGGGCTTTCCGCGTTTTAGATGTTTCAAAATGGACAGGGTCCTGTAACATAATGTAAAGGGAGTGCAATGGCTAACCAGAGATAGTATCGCAACTGCAGAAAGGGAGGACAATGTGGAGCGTTCGTTTGTTAATAAAATGTGAGACGAACACAGAAACGTTTGGAGTATTCTGTACAGCAGCCCTCTATCAAAGTAACTGCAACGGGAACAGTGAGGAACCGATCGTGAAGCGGGACTTGGACATTTTCCAGGTTACTTACATGAGTAACTGAAACATTCATAATGTTCTTTGGCATCTCCCCAGCGTAAAAGTTTTAATTATGGCATAATTTCTTGGTAGTGTCCAAGAAGGATTCATGTCACTATATGTTGACAAGCGCACTAGCGTGCAGTCCGTACCGGATCTAATATTAGAAAAGGAAATGGGACAGCTGACAGATCTCTCCGAGGGTCAGCATTTCAGAACGACAGGACAGAACTCTCCTCCATTTACCTTGCCCAGGGATAGGACCAGAGAGTATGGAGTGTGTTTAATTGGGGGTCTGCGAATTATGGTGCTGCCTGGCGGGAGCTTAGGAAGGTACATCGGGAAATGATGCACTCGGGGTATTGCGCAGCAGGTATGTGGGGATTGCTTAGGGAGCAGTTACACGGGGTTCAGTATAGGCTTGTCTCAGTGACGCAGGGAAAGGATGACAGTGTAAAGTAACCCTGGGAGACAAGAAAGTTGGAACAATACGTCAAGAGGAAGAAAGAACGATGATTACAGAACAGAAAGAAAGGATCAGGTAAGGCTATAGCGAGTCACAATGTAGACAGCAAGGAATATAACAATGGACTTAAAGGAGTGATAGGGGGATTTTGAAGTCCTTAACGAGTTGCACTGTGAAGAGCAGGAGGACACTGGGGAGAGTGTGAGCAAATCAGAGGTAAAAGAGGAAAACTTGTGTCTGGAGACCAAGGAAGCAGTGAAGATCCTTACTGAATGCATTGATCAAAGTGCACAGGACGTAGTAAGGCAGATATGCTCCGTATGCCGACGCTGAGAAAGAGGATGCGCTGGAAACTTGGGAAAACATTATTGAAGATGATTCCCCGTTGCCGGAAAAGTTACAGTCCAGCCAATTTTGGAAAGCGAACTCAGATATTGTTGAGCTTTTGGACAGGATATTTGTGTTTTCGGATTGAGGATTGGAGCGTGAAAAATGTTATTCATTTGTTGATGAAAAATAACAAGGATTCTTCTTGAAATTATCAGTAGTGGGTAAACTACTGGAGACGATTATTAAAGAGGGAATTACTGAGTATTTGGAGAAACGTAGTCTGGCTACGGAGAGAAAGCATGGCATGTTGTCATTAATGAGCCAGATTGATTTAATTGAAAAAGTGAAAAAAAAACTAACGGAAGAGCCAGGACAGTCGATGTAGGTGTATTAATTATGGTCTGGCGTTTAGTCAGTTCCACATAGTGGACTCATTCAGAAAGTCAGGAGGCCTGGGATCGAAGGAATCCTGGCTGCGTTGATTCAGAATTGGCTTCTTGACAGAAGGCAGATGATGTCGTAGACAGAGTGAATTCTGACTGGAAGACAAATGGCAGCCGTGTTCCGCATGGAGAGTCGAAACTTCGGTACACTTTACAACTCTATTGCGAGTCTGCAGTTACAGTGCTCCGAGAAATAGGGCTGAGTAATTAATCTTTTTAATCTGACCACACAGCGGCACCCGGATAATTAATGGAATTAAGGCTGATGACGTAAGCAAATGGCTGAGCTATTGACTGCACCTCTGAATCGTGGTTTTATCGTATCGAGTGTAGATACGCTCATATTTCGATCGATTTAACCCTGAATCCACATGGCCGGTGAGGAATCCGTGTCTCCCTCTGAAATCAATAATAAATGTAACATACCAAACTACACAAACTGAAAACGCAGCGAGAGCGGAGCAAATATGTGGGCTCACGCTCGGCTTCCTTCAAAAGCATCGCAGGCAATTGGAGAATACAGAATAACCAATTTCAAAAGCTTCCATCTTCTTATGCTGTAACCATCCATTAACTCAGTCTCCATGCTTTCGTGTGTGCAAGGAGAGAGGGATAAAACAGTATCAACGACTTTCCAGATCGGTCGGTGCTGTGGGACATTAAAGCTCTAACCCAGATATACAGTCAGACATCCATAGGGAACCACTGCACAGAAGCAGGGTCTTCAGTTCGTCCAGTCAGTGAGGAAATATTTAAACTGCCTACTCCCATCGACCTCACCCGGACAGTGGCATACTGCCATATCCCTCTTACCCGTGTACTTCTCCAATCATCTCTTAAACGTTGAAATCGGAATCTCAATTAGCACTTGTGTTGTCAGCACTGTCTATTCTCTGACCACCCACTGGGTGAAGAAGTTTCCCCTCATGTTTCCCTTAAGTATTCCACATTTCACCCTTCACCCAATATCTCCAGTTGTATTCTCACTCAACATCAGTGGAGAAAACCCGCTTGCATTTACACTCTCCATACGCCTTATAATGTTGTCTACCTCTGTCAAATCTCCTCTCAGTCTTCTACCCGATCGGTAATAAAATGCTGATCTATTTAATCTTTCCTTTTAATTAAAAACATTCAGTCCCGGCAATAGCTGTGTAATTCTTTTTCTGCATTCTTTCAGTCTTATTTGCATCTTTCCTGCAGATAGCTGAGCACAACCACACACAATATTTTAAATTGGGCCCCAATAAAACCTTAAACCACAGCAGCGTAACACCCGAACTCCTGTACTCAGTACTTTGCTCTATGAAGGCTAACGTGCGAAAAGCTGTTCTTACGACCCTGTCTAACTGCGCCGCAACTTACATTGAATTATGGATCTGCATTCCCAGATTCTTTTCTTCTATCGTACTCCTCAGTGCCTTATTTCTTGTTGGGTCAGACCAACCCTGGCTGGCCCTCTCAAATGCAACATCTGACTCTTGTCTGCGTTTAAATCTGAGTTGACAATTTTGAACACATTTTTTCCAGCTGGTCCAGATCCCGTTTCATGCTCCGGTACTCTTCCTAGTTGTCAGCTACACCCGTAATGTTGTTGTCATCGGCAAATTTGCTGTTCCAGTTAACAACATCATTATCCAGATCATTGATAAAGATGAAAAACAACAACGGACGCAACAACGATCCCTGCGGCACTCCTCTCGTCACAGGTCCCCAGTCGGAGAGACAACCATCCATTACCACACTCTAGCTTCCCCAACGTACCAAATGGCGAATCCAATTGACTTCCTCATTGTGAAAGCCAAGCGTCCGATCCTTCCCGAGCATCCTCTCACACGGAAACCTGACAAGGATTTAGGAATTTTTAGATTTGTTTATAAATCCAAAGATCCACGATGGCACTGGCGACTCACGCGACGCATTGCCAACAGCTCGCAAAATGTCTGGATGTATTTCTGCTGAAACACTGTCGCTGCAATGTGAAACCCCTAATTTCCCTTTAAGAAACGTACTGTTGATCTGTCTAAATTACTCAGCAGTTTAACGAGCAGTTGAAGGACCAGATGGACTTGACTCTCGGGAATGCAGGTGCTGCACCTTTCATCGGTCAGCGAAGGTCCCCTGCCCGGCATCTTCTTAGCCAAAGGCCAATGACTTGAAAACAAGATACATAACGTAAGCGCAACATTGCAGTTTCGGAGGGAAATGAGGGGCTGCCGATCTCTCTGTTTCATGCAGACATGCCTCAGTTCGGTGGAACAGCCGGAAGGCTTCTCGATCCACCGTTCGAAGAAGATAAGAAGGTATTGTGGTGCGAGGGGGGGGGGGGGGGAGTGGTAGGTCAGTGCGGTATCGCTTCATGATAAACTCTTCAAGCTCTCCGTACATAGCGGTCTTGCCGCACCCTTGTTCCCCCAATCACAACACCCAATGATTGAGTTCTGTCGGTGCTGCTCACCGAGAGGTTCTCCTCATTGATCCGGACGGCACTTCACATACCGCCAGAGCAGATGTTAAGCAAGCATACCATGTACTGAGTGTTGCGACCAGTAAACAAGGAACTGCCTACCCTGAGGACTTTCAAATCATTGCGGGGATTTCCATTAGGCTTATTTGATGAAATCTAGGCTCATTTGTCATCAGCACGTCATCCTCAGTACCAGCGGCTCCCGCACACTTGAACACTGTTAGAGCACGATCAGGAAAGCCTACCATTCCACCCCCAGACCATATTTCGGGCATTCTGAACGTCTGGTTTTCTTTCTCCTACTTCCACCCAGGCGGAGGGTGAGGAACAAGACTCCAGATGCATCGGCAAAAATGTCGCGGGAATCGGAGGGCCGACTACTGAATTGTTTCGAGGCGACAGACAGAAACAAAAACGAACCAGGGCTCATAAGAGAATATGAATGTTACCATTTTTATAAAGACACTGGAGAACGAGTGTTTCCCACCGATTCATAGTCCAGAGTGTTGCTTAACCGGAAGCACTGGGTGAACAAGAGATATGCAAAGTGCTGAGCAGTAGATTCGAGACAATATTTATCACATTCATTCATTATTATTATTTATCCATTGATTTTGTTTCGTATTTTTTGATTTGATAGCGAATATTGCTGTGATGCAGCGCATCATCAGCTTCCCTGGTGTTCTAGTGGTTAGGATTCGGCGCTTTCACCGCCGCGGCCCGGGTTCGATTCCCGGTCAGGGAATAAAAATATTTCCTGCTGTAAATTAATGTGTTGAATTTAAATTATTTTGTGCATTCATCGCTTCCACAGCAACAACATTCCTGTCTGTGCTCAACCTCCATCGGCCTGATTCAACAGCATAAGACCACAAAATATAGAAGCAGAATTCGGCAGTTTGGCCCATCAAGTTTGCTTCGGCATTTCCTGTCAGCCACATTCTCTTGCTTTCTACTGTGTGTACTACCTCATTCCGTCTAGAAATGCTGCCTGGCCCGCTATACACTGTTTCTACAGCGATTCGTTATTTGTTCTGTATGACACTTGTTAGACAATGAAAACATGACATTGAAAAAAAATATCGCAGGTGCTGTCTCAATAAAGCTGGAAATAACTGTGCGAGGTCTCACAGACAATACCCTGCAATCGATACAATGTAGATTTGATCTTCTTCACTCCTCACTGTGCCTCAATCCACTCAGAGACACTGTCTCTCTGTAGAAGAGGGTGACCACACATTTCCCATATTGGACTCTGGTCCTACTCACTCAGATTGCCGACATCATCTTGAGTCATCTGCCCGGGGTCATCACTGCTCAAATCTCAGTGAGTGTTGTCAGGTCCAGTCGGGTTTATTGCCGTGTGCACAGGGACGGTGAGGGACAGGTACAATGAAACACTTGCAGCATCATTGCAGGCTCGAAAAGACAGACAGTACGCAGAACATAAATTGTACAATTCTGCATCACGAACAAACGGTAGATATAAATCTTGTGCCAGTTTCAGATTTGGAAACGTTTCCTCAGGCAAACTGAAGGCATAGATTGCGAATTATTATATCCACGGGGGAGCATGCAGACCCAAGAAAGGCCTGTTTATTCC
Organism: Hypanus sabinus; assembly: GCF_030144855.1. Classification (NCBI taxonomy): domain Eukaryota; kingdom Metazoa; phylum Chordata; class Chondrichthyes; order Myliobatiformes; family Dasyatidae; genus Hypanus; species Hypanus sabinus. Next base: position 480,543 of record NW_026781164.1, on the reverse strand, counting down.
TTTTCTTTAAACAGACAGACCACAGAAAGAAGGGAGAGACTCCAGTCATCTTCAACCAGCCCCGGCATTCAATAAGATTAGGCTGGCCCATACTTTTCCTCAATCCTACTCCCCATACTTCAGTTGCCGGACAAAAGGCGGCCGGAATCCTCCAGCAAATCTTCTACCGTCTCCCCAGGTGAGAGGAGATAAACTTCTGTCGCCCGCCTTTATTTCGGCGCCCTGACAGCTTCGATCTGAAGCATATGGATATGAATGTTATATAATGGGACGTTGTTCTGAGCTTTGTTCAGTATTGACCGGACTTTGAGGAGGCAGAAGCAGTCAAGGTCGGTGGGAGGGAACAACTTTTGGGAAACCCTTTCTGCAATTGGATAACACGTTGGATTGACATCTGCATACACGAATTGGAGCTAATTAGTTGTACGTAGTTTCGAAGAGATTGGTTGATGTCGGACCATGACACCGCGTCTGTGACAATTGGCGAAGTTGATTTGACGGAAGGTCCGCGAACCGATTTGTCTATGGCAATAGGCGGGGTCGCTCGGTAGACAAGAGAGCAAAGGGGATTCTGTACGGTGAGTGATATAAAACGGCAAAAGCTTTCCGCGTTCAGAGACCGTGCTGCCCACTTCAGAGAATCAGTCACAATCTCAATCTCCCCTCTCCCAGCCGCGGCTGAACAACATATCTTATTGAATATGGAAATATTTTTATAAGTTGACAATTCAAGTGTTTTCAGCTAACCGAAATTTCACATGGTGGTCGTGTCATAACGGAGCGCTGAACCAAAGTCCAGGGGCAGATTTTTTTAAAAAATCGCTACTTCTTCATGTCATATTACCTGTTCGCCCCGACATTTCAGCACCAATTTACACCCACTCCCCTGCGCTCCACCGGAGCTGTCTTGTAAAGGAAAATGCATAAACGTCCCACTGCATTCACGCAGTCCTTTCACTGGACACGAATATTGATAGTTAAGCGTTCTCTTCAACTTATGAGGAAAGTGTGGGAGTGAGGGAGTGAGATGTGGAGAGAGAATGTGAGAAAGAGAGAGAGAGAGAGAGAGAGAGAGAGAGAGAGAGAGAGAGAGAGAGAGAGAGAGAGAGAGAGAGAGAGAGAGAGAGAGAGAGAGAGAGAGAGAGAGAGAGAGAGAGAGAGAGGAGGGAGAGAGAGAAAGAGAGAATGTGTGTATGGGTGTATTACAGAGAGAGGAACATGGACGTGAGGCAGGGTAGAGAGTGACATCGTAGACAGAACAAGGGAGATTTGAAAGGCTGTTAGAGAGAGAGTGTTACACGGCAATTTATCAATTTCATGTTCACTTTCGGCTACCGTTTCCCTCCCAGTGTTTTCTTGACCAGCAGAGTAACTCACCTCACTGACAAAATGAAGTGGATCTTTCCGTCCCTTAATTTAAACACGAACGCTGCAGGACTCGTAAGTATTATCACCGTTTGTACTGAGGAGGAGAAATGGTTCATGCGTTTACACATTGCCCTTCAACAGAGGGAGCAAGCACGTTATACTTGTTGATGCCATTCTCCCAGTTTCTTCAATTATAAAGGCAATTAACATTAAATCAGTGCCATTAATTCTTAAAATTCCAAAGTTAGTTCCGATTTGGATAGCAAACACGAGGAAATCTGCAGATGCTGGAAATTCAAACAACAACAGACACAAATTTTGTGTGTGTTGTTGTCTGATTTGGACGCAAGGATTCTGCTCAGTGTGATAAATTGTCCGCTGTCCAACTTAAGGAAGTACATTGGTGAACGAAACGAGGAGCTCTGCATCCGTGCGGTTGTAGAACACACCGACATCAATCGTCCTGTTTCTACTGAAAATCTATTGTTAGACACTCGGTTGCAAAGTGAGTTCACTTTGACGTAATCAACAATTGCGTATAATGCATGATCCCCTCGGTTAGATCCCTCACCAGATACAGATGAATTGAGTTACTGTCGGTTATTTTCGTGTAGTAGAATCTCAAAACGTTGACCAGCCTATGCGGGTGTGGGGGCTGTGCGGTGGAAGAAATTTTCAAAGTTTTGCGTTGAAGTACTGAATCAGGAGCACCTAATCTGGTACATATTCTCAGCTAAAAATCTGTGAGCATTGAACGGACAGAAATATGGGATGTCAACTCCACAAATTCACGAATCTCCTCAGCTGAGGGAACAGGATTTATTGAAGAACCTGTTACCGGCACCAGATCTGTGCTGGATACAGCACTAGAACTCAGTACCTCGAAATCCATGTCGTTAATGAAAATCCAATCGAGAAAGTACCACGTTGAACAGAGAATCAGAATCAGGGTTATTATCACCGGCACGTGACGGGAAATTCGTTAACTTAGTAGCAGCGGTTCAATGTAATACATAATCTAGCAGAGAGAGAAAATAATAACGATAACAACAAATGAAATAAAACATGATAATAAATAAACAAGTAAATCAATTACCTATATTAAATAGATTATGAAAAATATGAAAAAACAGAAATACAGCACATTAATAAAGTGAGGTAATGTTCTAAGCTTCAAAGTCCATTCATGATTCTGATTGCAGAGGGGAAGAAGCTGTTCCTGAACCGCTGAATGTGTGTTTCTGTCTCATAACCTTAGACACCCAAGGTCAACCCGAATATCCGGTGCCATCTGTGTCGACATTGCTCCTTTGCAGATTGGAGGAATTTTTATCGGCAGTGTCATGACGGTCTATTATCGTCGTTCATTTATGAGCTGTCTTTACTGTGTGAGGCTGATGTCGTGAATTGCCGGACAGCGGGTTGCTATGAGAATATTTCGGCTGCAATTTTTTCGTTCAGTGAGGGCACAAACTGGACAAAAGTGTTCATTTTTTGAATAAACAGGAATGCTGGAATGTGTGAGGTCATGTACTCACACAGGACTCACAAAGGACGATCGGTTGCAGTGAGACTGTCAAAGGAAACTGTTCCCGAAACAGAGATGGCGAGCCGATGGGTGGATCATGTATTTTGCAAGGCAACTGCAGATTGACAACTGAACACATTTGGGGCCAGCGCTCAGACAGCATCCAGGGTGATAAATTTTATTGACACACTACACGCTGCTGCTTGTAGTGTGAGCGCTGCGAGCAGGGTTCGAACCTGCGCGGGGAATCCCCATTGGATTTCAAGGCCATCGCCTTAACCTCTCGGCCATCGCAGCTCCATCAATGTTCAGCACCTACCGTAGCACTGCACCTGAAGTGAGCGTTGTACTTGATTTATTTTGGGTAACGGAAATGGTGAATCGATCATGCTTTGGGTTTGTCTTGCAGTCAGTGGCACAGGGAACATTTCGCTGGTTGAGGAATGAATAAATGCATTTAAATACCAACAAATTCAGGAAGCAAAGATCACACCGTCTGTAAAAAAGCTGAAGTTGAAAAGAGGATGGCTTCTACAACAGGTTAATGATCATAAACACACCTCAAAATCCACAATAGACTACCTCAAGAGGGACAAGCTGAAGATTTTGCCATGGCCCTCACAATCCCCCGACTTAAACCTCATAAAAAATCTGTGGACAGAACTCAAGAGAGCCCTGCATGCAAGATGGCTCAAGCAGCTCATAGAGCGAGAAGACTTTTGCAAGGAAGAATGGACGCATATCCTCCAAACAAAAATTGAAAGACTCTTAGCTGGCTACAGAAAGCCTTTACAAGGTGTGATACGTGAAGGGGTACTATTATTGCCTCAAAAATCTTCAGTTCCCACTTTCAGAACCCTGGGGTGTAGTCCAACTGGTCCAGATGACATCTAACTTCAGAGCTTTCAGCTTCACAAGCACCTTCTCCAGATCACAGCATCCACTCTCACTGATGCCCTCTGACACACGTTTATCGGTCCCATTATGCTGGAGTCTTCCACAGAGCAAAATATTCATTCAGTTCGTCCCTTTTCTTTCCCCCCCATTACTGCTTCTTCTGCGTCATTTTCCAGCTTTCCGGCATCCACTCTCGCATCCTTTTTATTCTTCATATGTCTGAAAAAATGGTATTTTCTCTATTATTAGCCATTTATTTTTTCCTCTCATCAAATTTTATTTGCTTTCTTTTTTATTTTGAAAGCATCCCAAACCTCTAGCTTCCCACTAATGCTTGCTATATTATAAACCCTCATTGTTGCCTTTATTCTGACTTTACTTTCCAGTATCAGCCACTGTTGCCTCATCCTCCCTATCGAATTTTTATTCTTATTTGTGATGCATCTGTTCTGCGCCTTTCCAATTGCTCCTAGAACACCAGCCCTGCGGGATCTGTCGTTAACCCTGCTGGTTCCCCTTTCCAATCGACTTGGCCAGCCCTGGACTTAGGTCGCTCTTGTTTACTGCGAGTGACAGGGTCGAGGACTATTATCGTCCCTGACTTTTTTCTGCCAGTGATGTTTTTGGGGACTGCTATTGTCGCTATTATTTTATTTTTGCTGCAGGGGAGGTGACAGTTTGGGGATTGTGAGATTTGTTTAATTTCCTTTTTCGTGCCGGGGTTGATGTCTGTCCTTACATCAACACCCATGGTATGTCTGTATTCAGTTGTTGTACGGAACAGACAAATATCAAATTTGTATTGTACATGCAGCCTTTGAGAATAATATTAACCGTTTGCACCTTTCTCTTCTCCTCACTCGCGCCACTGCAGTTCCACTTACTGCATGGAATACTCATACGTCTAATTTTAGATTCTCACTCTCAGACTGCAGGATAAAATCGATCACATTACAATCACTGCCTCTGAAGCATTCCTGTTTACTAATCTACCTGGTCAAAGCACAACACAACACACAATCCACAACTGCCTTTTCCAAATGGGCTCAATCACAATGTACTCTAAAAAACCATTCAGTAGGCTTTCCCAAACTACCTGCATATTGAGATCCTACAAAGAACATAGTAATATTGTCATTTTCACATGCCTTGTGCGTCTCCCGTTGTCATTTGTACTCAAAGTCGACTGCTAGAGGTCCGCACATAAATCCCATCCTCTAATCCTATGTTAACTCTCACTAAGGATTTTTTAAAAATTTTCTGTACATCACTGTAAATTACAATAAATAAAATAAATAGGAATTTTAAAAGGGAATTGTTAGGGAGAGTTCATGTGTTGAGAAATGTCTAAGCTGAGCAGAAAAAGCTCATTTTAATAAAAATGTGATTTTCTATTTTCAGACTCCTCTCCATCCACCACCCCACGCCAACCCCCCACTCCCCACCCCCGTGGGTAGAAATAAGCAGAGGGCATGATTAGTCACCAACCCACGCCACACTCCCCCACTCCCCACCCCCGTGGGTAGAAATATGCAGAGGGCATGTTTGGTGAAGGCCCTGAATAATGCACCCAGCCTTCTTTTGGCACCGTATTGAGAACATGTCCTCGATATTGGCGAGGCGTGCCCGTCACTACAGCACTCTGCCCTTTCTTTCCATCCTACGCATTGGAGCCCCGCCCCACGCCAGACTGTGACGCAACGACTGACAACGCTGTCCACGTACGCCCACAAAAATGTATTTGATTCTTCGACAGCAATCTAACTCGCATTAATGAACAATTATGACGTCTGAACGGTGACCGCGTCAGCATGTTGGGACCTGGATGGATCCGCTGAGATGTCGACGCCCAGGAACCTGAAGATATTCACCCAGAAGACCATAAGACCATAAGACAAAGGAGCAGAAGTCGGCCATTCGGCCCATCGAAGTTGTTCCGCCATTTCATCGTGAGCTGATACAATTTCCCCTTTAGTCCCATTCCCCCACCTTCTCACCATAACCTTTGATGCCCTGACTACTCAGAAACCTATCAGTCTCTGCCTCAAATACACCCAGTGACCCGGCCTCCACTGCCGCCCGTGGCAATAAATTCCATAGATCCACTGTTCTGAACCTCCAGTGAGGATTTGCGTCTGTTCACCTGACGCATTCTCCCTGGAGTACAATTAATTCCCTGGTATTACTAAAATTGATGAGAAGGTTGGTGCTTTGACTCCACTCAACCAGCATATCCATCTGATGCTGAGACGCCTATTGGTGTCATCACAAACGGGATTGCATGCAGAGTCAACATAAAACATGTGTTCCTTCAAGTTCCGAGTGCAGCATGGGTAGCAGGGTAAGTCACCGCCTCCTCGATGCTTCACCGTCCCAGTCATTGATCAGCAGTACAGTCAACGCAATGGCTGTTCCTCCGGACTACCCGGTGTGAGTGACTATGAGTAATCTGTCCTTGGTCGTTGCTGAAATGATTCAGTGTCGTCAGAATGGAGCAGCCAGCAGCGTCACAGGGAACGACACTCTTCAGAAAGGGTTTGCACATTTCACTGCAAACGCACTTTCACGTGATTGGTTTCAGCTCGGTATGTTGTCAGACATTCCTGGTATTCGTCTCAGGGTTGGCTTGAAATTACTGATCACATCCGTAGACTCCAAACAGAACAGAACCTAGTCGCGGTGTGAAGGCTTGCCTGGCTCAGTAACTTGGAGAGCGAAACTGGCTGGAGATAGGAGTTAATGCTTTGACTCTTGGTAGGGTCACTCATGCCAAACAAGTCAAATGGTAGAGGGCAGACTGAGAGTGTTCCCCCGCACCCACAAATTCGAGGATTCAGCTCAGAGATATTAATCCGAACTGGTCAAAGAAAACTTCAGTGAAACGAAAATGAAGAGTCCGTATACATATGTATCTGTCGGTATTTCTGAATCGCTACCCGGGACTTGGCAGGGAATTGCGCAAACCTGGAGGAAGCTAATGACACGGTGAATGAATCCCTGAACGTCGCTGACTGACAGGGATGGAGGATCTTCACTGCGGCCCCAACAAGCCAGCGGCGAGACTGGTAGTAACTTATGAAATTAGTCAGCTCCGCCCTGGGGACAGGCCTCCGTTGTAACCAGGATATCTTCATGTAGCGGTGACACAGAGAGGCGGCGACCATCATTAAGGACTTAATCACCCAGGACGTTCCTCTTCTCACTGTTACCATCAGGAAGGAGGTACAGAAGCCTAAAGCCACACACTCAGCGATTCAGGAACTAATTCTTCCCTTCTGCCATCCAATGTCTAAATGGACATTGAACCTATGAACACTGCATCATTCTTCTATCTGTTTTACTCTATTTTTAATTTAACAATTTAATGTGTATGTTTACTCTAGTTGAATATTTGATTGATTTTCATTTCTATATGTATCATGTATTGATTGCACTGCTACCGCTAATTTAACAGACTTCTCGACATCTGTCCGAGATATTAAGCCCGAATCTGATTCTGATTCTGAAGTAAGTCACATCCGTAAGACAGATGCTGGTGTAGATCGGAACTGAGACTCTCAATCCGGATCAGCAGAAAATGAGTTCGGTGCGAAGATTCTAGTTCTCGAAATCCCAAGCGTTTGGCACAACAATGTGACCGGAGTGAGCAGTTTCGCTTGTCACCTAATTTCTGCCCGCACCGACTCGAAATCCTGTGAAATGTATAAGCCGATATTGTATGCAAGTTAGAGGCACCTGTGTCCTGGTCGGAAAAAGGGAAGTGGTTAAACTATGTAAGTTCACTTGCCAGTTTCTCGTTCTTTGACATTAATGTCTACAGCGCTAATCAACATGCAGACCCATCGTTTTCCAAAGACTGCTGCGCTGTTTCCATTTTACACGTATTTCCACAACAGAGTGTAACAGCAACACAGTCTCCCAACTCCTACTCTGACTTCCTGAGGCCAGCGTGCCGAACACCTTTCCCAGTCTCTCTGCACATGAGACGGGTTTCAGCAAACTATGCCCTTTTACCTCTCTCTCTCCCTGCTGATTTGCACTCCCCGGTGCTCTATCATTCCTCAGCTGGTTTGACATTCCAAAATATGACACTTCAAACTTACCTGCCTTGAAAACTATTTCCAATTCCTTCTTCAGTGTTTCTGTTTGACATTGCCAATTATCCAGAGCGTCAATACAAAAGTCGTGAAGCAAATCGCTGATAATTTCCAGTAACGGGGCTCGTCCGGGATTTGAACCCGGGACCTCTCGCATGTGCTATTCCACCCGAAGCGAGAATCATACCACTAGACCAACGAGCCCGCATTTGCAGATTGCGTCACAACTGAACTCCGAAGCCATTTAAATTTAATTGGTGGAAAACCCATTGTCCTTTCCGTTGTTGAGAGGAGAGTCTGATGTCAAAATATGTTGGGCCCGTATTCCTTTGAGATTACAAGAGTATTCGTTACTTGATTCAGTCAAAATAAGAATATAACGGACCCTGATGTATTGCACGTCAGAATGCGTTTGCCAATGGAAGGGACCCAATCAAAGGACACTAGTTCAAAACGCAAACTCCAAGCATAGTTTTTTCACATAAGGTGATGCTTCTCAGAAATTTCCTGTCCCGGCGGCAGGTGGACGGTGGATAATTAGATTTATTCAGGCGCGTATACAGAAGTATTTTGTTCCATGAACAGCGGAGACGTTTGATAAACGGCACACAATAAGAAATTTATTCAGGACAAATTTTCACACGTCGATGCTGTCTGGCCCGCTGAGTTCCTCCAGCATGTTGTGTGTGTTTCGCAAGTTCGTCTAACATTCTGCTGATTATCCTTTCACTGACAAGCATTGTTCCGTCACGTGACCTTCGAACTCATGTCACGTCACCATCCGACTTTACTATCTGCATTTACCTCTTTTCGGTGTACTCACAAGAGGATTCCAATTCAAACTGTAAAATCTACCATCCACATTCCCACATTCCACGCCATCGCCGATAACATCTCCATGTTGCGGTTTGGGTAAAAACTGGTATGGAGATGGAATGAGACAGTGTGCGTAAAGGACGATTCATATCTTGCTGACAGCCGAGGGGAACAGGAGAAGATGGTGAAGGGCAACCGGATATGGATATTTTCTCAATGACAGAAACTTTCCTTCAACAAAACTGGGTGTAAAATGAAGAAAACAAAGAACTGAAGGGAGGACGAATGCCGAATTGTCATGGCCGGGATTGGAAACTACCTCTCCATTGGAAGCTGCGACCTTAACACAAAAACTTAGGCCACTAATCTATCCTGGCCATGTGGATGATCTTGTGGTTAATTTCACTACTTCAGCCAAGCAAAGGATTAACGCGCTTTCAAGTTTCCGGGGATGGGGTCGGAGAAAAGAAACTCTTTTTCAGCTTGCTGCTACTGTTTAGAGGGAGGTGTGTTTTGTTTTTCAGAGAAGCTCAGAATAGAATTAAATGGACGGTGCGAACAGATAAGATTAGTCTAGTTTACGATTGTCGTCAGAGAAGACGAGATGATTTGGAAGGTCCTGCCGACGGTGTTGACCACTGTTTTAGTCAACATGACTACTGCCGACGTTGTTGACGGTGTTAACTAGTTTTTCGCAATTAGTTCCGCCTATAGTGTAAACGTCGGATACATTGTGTTTATTTATAATACGCTCAACAAAGTGATACTTCTCAGAGTTTCACTGTGGGACTGGGCAAGATATGGGACTACACAGCGTCCGCACACCTCAGACTGAACTGTGACGTCTCCAACCCTATCAGTCTGTCATCGCCCATCATTCTTCCTTCAAGGGTAGCCACGCTTCCGGTTTTTCTCCTCGTCACTCTCCTTCTACACGTATCCCCCTCTTGTCTCAGGCCCCGTACTTGTCACTCGCTCCTTCTCAATCTCTCCCTCTCTCCCGTCTTTCTCCCAGTCTCTCTCTTTCTTCCTGCGCTTCTCTCTTTCGCTCCGCGTGCCTCTCCCCATCTCTGCAAGACTCTTTTCCACTAGTCTCTCTTTTCTCCCAGTCTCTTTCCTCTGCCCCCTCACTCACTCTATAAATCTATCACCCACTCCCAGTCTCTCTCCAACCAACCATCCTCCGCCAAAGTCTTTTTAACCAAAGTGTCTGCTCCCTTGACATTTCTTGTCCGTCACGTCACTAGTTCGTTCGCGATCCCTTCTCTCGCTGATCCTCCGTCTCTCCTTCGTTTTTATGTCATTTCTCTACTCATCTCTCTCTCTTCCCCGTGTGTCTTCACTCCACTGCCCACTGTGCTCTCATTCTCCCGCCATTGCCTCCTCTACGTCCGTTTCTGCTCGGACTCCCTCCAAGGCTTGGAAAATGTTGAACACTCCGGATACATGGTGCTGGTGTTAAATTGTTGCACAAACACGTTTATTTAAGGGGTAACTCAGTCCAAATTCAGAGATCAATTCTCCACCGCAGCGAGATAGCCGGTCGTGTCAATTAATCAACAAATTAATAAATGAAACTGTCTTAAGTTCTTCTCTGTGGTGGTAGGGGGCATTTCCCCACAGTGCAAAACCGGCGGTCATTGGAGAATGTGGCGGCGGGGAGAATAAAACTGGTTTGCAGCCCGACGGAGACACATCATGAGAACAGATCCTCCATTTTATTTTGATTTTTGACCATAACCCTGCTGTCATTATCGGCGAACCACGTTCAATCATAAATCCCGCCCTGCAGTGTAAATACTCAGCGCTCAAGTGACGGACAAAGCCGGTGCTTCTCGCTGACGGGGAGGAAACGGAGCAGCTGCTGGAAATATGGCCGTCACAAGGAGAGCGGACGGAATTCACAGTGAGCACCCCGACGGTCAGATAGGGACTGGTCCGAGCTCGCAGTCAGTGGGCAGCACCGCAATGAGATTTAGCTGTTTGCACCCACATCGGATCCGTCAACACGCGATGAGCAGACAACATCCGCCTGTAAACAGACACTAACTATAACTGTCGAGTTCGGCAGTTTTCCAAATTTCCATCTAGCAAAATACATGTTGAATCTCCTCTGCATTCATACCAGTACAAACACATGTCAGTTAATAATTGTTCATTTTTTTACAGCTAAGACTGTTAAAACTCATTTTTCAATTGCTGGGAACTTACCTACCATTCTAGTAATGTTTATTATGGTAGCTTTCTGGAGATTCACAAAAATATACCAGTGTAGGTATAATTATTGTTGTGCAGTGACTTTGGGATGAAACCACCAGTAGATATTACAATTGGGGAAATACCATAGTCTTATACCATAGTCTTTCTTTCTTATTTTATTTTTAAATATTTTTATTAATTTTAAACAAACATAAATGAAACATGAATACAAGGTGTTTGAGAGTACATAATTAATAGTTTAAATAGACATTCAGATATATAATAATAAAAATATATAATCTCCCAAATTCGGAACATTAATGAACAAAGAAGCAAAAAGAAAAAAAAGAAAAAAACCCAAATAAAGAGAAAAAAAACCAAAAAAAAAACACTAACCAACATGGGCCATTGAATAATATTACGTACATATACAGTAGTGCCAATAACTCCGAACCTCCATCCAAATAATTAAGGATAATATAAGTAAGTTTTAGGAAAAGACAATTCAACTCATATGAAAATGTTGAATAAATGGTCTCCAAGTTTCTTCAAATTTAACTGAAGGATATAAAACCACACTTCTAATTTTTTCTAAACTCAAACAAGAGATAGATTGAGAAAACCACTGAAATACAGTTGGAGGATTAATTTCTTTCCAATTCAATAAAATATTCTTCTATCCATTAATGTAACAAATGCAATCATTCGTTGAAATGAAGCGGATAAACGGTTATTCTCCGTAATTGGTAAACCGAAAATTGCAGTAAAAAGATGCGGTTGGAAATTGATATTTAAAACTCTTGAAATAATACTGAAAATATCTTTCCAATGATTTTGTAAAGACCAGAACATATGAGTCAATGAAGCAACATCAGAATGACATCTATCGCAGCTTGAATTAAGATGAGAATAAAATCGAGCCAGTTTATCCTTAGACATATGAGCTCTATGTACAACCTTAAATTGTATTAGGGCATGCTTAGCACAAATAGAGGATGAATTTACCAATAATAAAATTTTTCCCATTGCTCAGTAGATATAGGACATTGCAACTCTTCTTGTCATTCCTTCTTAATTTTTTCTGATACATCTGAATGTAAATTCATGATCATCTTATAAATGATGGCTACTAAACCCTTTTGATAAGGATTAAGGGCTAAAATTCTTACTGTAATCTCCAATGGACATTCTTTCGAAAAAGACTGTAACTCATTATACAAAAAAATTCTATCTTGCAAATATCTAAAAAAATGGGTTTTAGGCAAATTATATTTATTAGATAGCTGTTCAAAGGACATAATGTTATCATCCAGAAACAATAGGCAATAGACAATAGACAATAGGTGCAGAAGTAGACCATTCGGCCCCTCGAGTCTGCACCGCCATTCTGAGATCATGGCTGATCATTCACTATCAATACGCCTTGTCCCCATATCCCTTGATTCCCCTATCTATCAGATATCTATCTAGCTCCTTCTTGAAAGCATCCAGAGAATTGGCCTCCACCGTCTTCCGAGGTAGTGCATTCCACACCTGCACAACTCTCTGGGAGAAGAAGCTCGTCCTCAACTCTGTTTTAAATAACTGACCTCTTATTCTCAATCCATGCCCTCTGGTGCTGCACTCTCCCAACATCTGGAACATATTTTCTGCCTCAATCCTATCAAATCCTTAATTATCTTAAACGTTTCAATCAGATCCCCTCTCAATCTCCTCAGTTCCAGCGTGTACAAGCCCAATCTCTCCAATCTCTCTGCGTAAGACAGCCCTGCCAACCCAGGAATCAACCTAGTGAATCTACGCTGCACTTCCTCAATTACCAGAATGTCCTTCCTTAAACCTGGAGACCAAAACTGTACACAATATTCCAGGTGTGGTCTCACCAGGGCCCTGTACAAATGCAAAAGGACATCCTTGCTCTTGTATTCAATTCCCCTTGTAACAAAGGCCAACATTCCATTTGCCCTCTTCACTGCCTGTTGCACTTGCTCATTCACCTTCATTGACTGGTGAACTAGGACTCCTAGGTCTCTTTGAACAGAACGCGAAAACATGTTATACCTTTGGTTTTCCATAAAAGAAAAGCTTGAGCCATAGATGAAGGCCGAAAAAAATAATTAGGTATTATACGACAAGATAAAATAAATTTATTCAAGCCAAAAAGTTTACGAAATTGAAACCAAGACCATAGTCTTTCAATTTTCTTTTTCAAGTCAGTATATTTCCATTGCTTTTCGCGTACTGTTTTCTGTATATCATGTGCATTTGGAATTGCACACACATACCTGCAGATTTATCTCTTATTTGTGATTGGTTGACTATTAAGTAAATTGTTTTTGCTGCTTTATCCTGTGATATTATAACTGGATGTGTATTGTGTATTGCTCTATCTCTAGGTCATAATAAAATTGTCGGACTCTAACTCTAAAACACCCTCAGGATTCTATTTGTAGTAATGGATCGTCTCTGTCATGATTTTGCAATTTAAAGCATGATTTTGGTGAATGATGCTTGCCAACAGCTTGTACCTGTGTAAGTAATCACCTTGAATTAAACTGTTTCAGGATCCTGTAATGTGTTGGATAATTTCTGGTTTCTCTTACTTTCTGCCTTCATCGTCTCAAATTTGTTCGCGTTTACTGTGTATTTTCGATATGTTCGTGTTACCCACCCGGTCCTATATTACCACAGAAGGAATGGAACTCCCCCAACACCGTGTCTGAATGTGAGCAGCTCCCTGACCATCTTCCTCCCTCGCCTCTCCACGGCGCAATCTGCTGCTTCGTCCCTCCCTTCTTCCTCACACTCACCATTCTCTCACCCCTCTCTAATCGTTCAGCACACCCCCTCTCCCTCAGCCTCTTTCCTCCATCCTTACCTTCTCCTTTCCCCTGTTTACTCCTCTCGCCCCACTTGCCTCACACTCACGTTTCTTCTCTATACAGCGGCTTGCAAAAGTTCTGGCTCCCCTTTTCAAAATTTATTTTACTGGGAATATATAAGCGAGTAAAAATGACCTGATTTCGAAAAGGCACAATGTTAAAGATAACACATTTCTTTAGTATTTTTCATCCTTTACAGTTTCAAAATAACAAAAAGAAAGGAAAAGGGCCCAAAGCAAAAGTTTGGTTACCCTGCCTGGCAGTACTTACTAACACCCCCTTTGACAAGTATCACAGCTTGTGGACGCTTTCTGAAGACAGCTGATAGCCTTTCCATTCTTGCTTGATGGAATTTCGCCCATTCTTCCTTGCAAAAGACTTCTAGTTCTGTGAGATTCTTGGGCCGCGTTGCTGTTTTGAAGTCTCGCCACAGATGTTCGATGATGTTTAGGTCTGGGGACTGTCAGGTCCATGGGACAACCTTCAGCTTGCACCTCTTGAGGTAATGCATTGTGGTTTTTGAGGTGTGCATGCGATCATTATCCTGTTGTAGAAGCCATCCTCTTTCCATCTTCAGTTTTGTTGCAGACGGGGTGTTGCTGGTATTGAATTGAATTCATTCTTCCCTCCACCAGTGAAATGCTTCCCCGTTCCACTGCCTGCAACACAAGCCTAAAGCATGATCGATCCACCCCGTGCTCATGTAATTCTGCACCCTTTTTTTCTCCAAACATACCTTTGCTCATTCAGACCAAAAACTCTACTTTAACTTCATCAGTCCACTGGACTTGATTCCAGAATGCTTCAGGCTTGTTTAGATGTTCCTTTGCAAACTTACGACTCTGAATTTTGTGGTGATGACGCAGGAAAGGTTTTCTTCCGATGACTCTTCCATGAAGGTCATATTTGTGCAGTTGTCGCTGCACAGTTGAACAGTGCATTGCCACTCCAGAGTCTGCTAAATGCAGGAGGGGGCGGGACTCTTTCCCACTTCCAGTCCGCCGTAATCGTAGCTGGTGGGGTTTCGCTCCCCGGACAGTGAGGTGCTGCTGCTCGCTTGCGAGGCGTTTCGAGTCGACAGGGTCTTCAGAACGAAGGGGCTGTGGAATCGTGGGTGAAAGCTGAAGACTTACCTCACCTTCGAGGGTCTGATCCATGGGGGAGCGGCGACCCGATAAGTGGAAGCTCGTAGACCCGGCACTGGTGGGTTTTTTCGTGCTCCTAGGCTCGGGGATTTCATGGTCCTGTGGTCAAAGGAAGGGTTGGTGAGAACGCGGAAATACTGTGTTAGGGGGAGCTCTTCGATGTTTTTAATTTACTCTAGTTCCGTACGTCAATTTAACTATTTGAACAGTAATAAAAAATAAGTCTTTAGAAAATATTATAAAACTAATACTTCATCGTGCTTCACTCTGAAATGATTTTAAATTAACGATTTCTTATATACATGAGGAGTAAAAATCTTCACGTCACGTCTCTATCTAAATGTGCAATCAAAGTAATTTATAATAATTTATAGTAAATAGGAGAGTCAATGTAGTATCGAGTACAAACAAATCAGCGTGAGTTAATCAGCCTGATGTCCTGGTGGAAAAAGCTGTCCCGGAGCCTGTTGGTCCTGGGTTTTATGCTGCGGTACCGCTTCCCGGATGGTAGCAGCTGGAATAGATTGTGGTGGTGCTGACCAGGGTCCCCAATGAACCTTTTTACACACCTGTCCTTGTAAATGTCCTGAATCATGGTAAGTTCACATCTACGGATGCGCTGGCCTGTCCGCACAACTCACTGTAGAGCTGTGATTAAGGGAGGTACAGTTCCCATTCCAGGCAATGATGCCGCCAGTCATAATGCTCTCAATTGTGCCCCTGCAGAAAATTCTTAGGATTTCGGGGCCATACCAATTTTCCTCAACCGTCTGAGATGAAACAGGCGCTGTTGTGCCTTTTTCACTTCGGAGCTAGACTGCACAGGCCACGTGAGGTCCTCGGTGATGTGGTTGCCAGGAAGTTAAAGCTGTTACCCTCTCAACCGCAGATCCATTCATGTCAATAAGGGTTCTAAAATCCTCCTGAAATCCACAACCATCACCTTCGCTTTTGCGACATTCAGGGAGAGGTTGTTTACTTGACGTCACTGTGTCAGAGAGATAGCTTCTTCCCTGTAGGTCACTTCGTTATTTTTTGATATTAGGCCAATCAATGCAGTATCGTCGGCAAATTTAATTAACAGATTGGAGCTGTGGGTGCCGATACGGTAATGGGTATACAGGGAGTAAGGGAGGGGACTCAATACATGGCCCTGAGGGGCTTCTGTGAAGAAAGTCAGAGGGGTGGAGATGAAGGAGCCCACTCTTACAACCTGCTGGCGATCTGAGGGGCAGGGTCAATGACGAGATCTCTGAGCTTCCTGTCGGGGTAACTATGGTGTTGGATACTGAAATGTAATCCAAGAATAGCATTCTCGCATAAGCATCCTTCTTCTCCAGATGTGTGTACAGCAGTGGCCATTGCGCCGTCTGTCGATCGGTTGTATCGATAGGCAAATTATAAGAGGTCCAGCACCCTCCTTTCGTAAAGGGGTTACATACACTAATCACACAGACCCGTGTCAGTCACCAAGTAATCTCAATGCCCCGCTGTGTCCCCACAAGCTCGAGTCATTCCCCATACCCATCCCATTGCCCCACTCTCTGCCCACTGCCCCGTGTCAGGGTCGAACATTAATCACACTACGCGCTCCCGTCCCACAGCCCTGTGTCAGTTCCAGAAGTACATAACTGTGTAAGTGGAATTATGATGATATTAGGCTGGAACATCGAAGCATAAATCGGGAACGGATATGTCCTGCGAAATGCCGAACAGAAATGTGAAGGTATTTAAGGCTGCACTTACACGGGGTTCTGGATAGGTTTGCCCCATTCAGACAGGGAAAGGATGGTATGGTGAAGGGAGAAAAGAGATGTGAAACATCTGGTCAAGCGGAAGGAAGTAGCTTTCGGAAGCTGACCTCAGGATTAGAAAGCAAGTATCAGACATGACTGTAGATTTACAAAGAAGCCGGGACAAACTGAAGAACGGATTTAGGATCATTAGAAACGACTACAGAAGGTCTTCAGTAACTTTAAGGAAAGCACCAATCCATTCTAGATGTATGTGAAGAAAAGGATGGCTAGAGTGAGTGGAGGAGCGTTCGGGGGCATAAGGTGAAACAAGCCCCTGAACTCGGGGGAAGAAGGGCAGGTCCTGAATGAAGTCTTCAGTTCAGTGTTCTCCAGTGAGAGAGACATTTGCGAGGAGAGCGTTTATCAGGCCGAAGTGCGACAGCATATCGAAGTTAAGAGAGAAAACGTACTGGAACTTTTGAAAAAAAAACTTTAGGATAGATTAGTCCTCTTGTGACTGCGGGAAGCGGTGAGTCCTACTTCAGTGACGGGCAAATTATTGGAGATTATTCTTAGACACAGGATTTATGAGAAGCAGTAACAGATTTTGACGGGTTATCCGAAGAGGCGGAGCGGCACTGCAGCAGCGGCCTTTCAGACCTGGTGTTACTTTAATTTAATTTTCTATTTTAAGTTTGATACACAATTTTCGATTAGGGCACATGGATAACAGAGCGGCAATCTACCATCGTCAGACACTACTACAATACAGAGATCGTCCAAAAACAAACCTCCCCAAAGATCTGCTGGCTGAAGTACGCGACGTCGGCTTGCTGAGGTGAACGGGCCTATAATCCTCGGACTTGCCTGATGTTGGGAGCCGGAGATGGAGATGGAGACGTAGAAAGCGATGTGCGAGGAAGCAGAAGCGAAGCAAACGGGCAGGGGTCCGTGCCAGGCTAAAGGCAAACCCTAGCCGGCCGGCTCTCTCGTCCATTTTGCTCTCCAATGTCCGATCCCTGGAGAATCAAATGGACTTCATCCGACTCCAACGTAATACTCGGCGGGAATACAGAGTTTGCTGCGCGTATGTCTTCAGAGAGAAATGGCTCACTGATGGGATTTCGGACGCTGCCATCCAGCTAGACGGGCTAGCTTTGTTTCGTTCGGACAGAGTTGCAGCTCTCTCCGGTAAGGTCCGCGGTGGCGGTGTCTGTGTCTACATCAACACGGAATGGTGTAAGAACTCTGTGCTGGTTTCCAGACACTGCTCATCGCTAGTGGAGTTTATGGCAGTTTGATGCAGACCATTTTATTTGCCACGGGAATTCACCTCCGTCCTTATATTCGGTGTCTACATTCCCCCCAGCGCTAATGCTGAGGCGGCGCTCTGTGAACTGTATGGGGCTATTAGCGAACTACAGAAAGCACACCCTGACGGACTGTTTATTGTCGCCGGTGATTCTAACCACGCGAACCTTAAGTCAGTGCTCCCCAAATTCCATCAGTTAGTGGACTTCGCAACAAGGGGGGAGAACGCATTGGACCTGGTTTATACAAACATTCCCGACATGTACCGGGCAGAGTCCAGTCCCCACCTCGGATACTGAGACCACATCTCTGTTATGCTAATCCCAGCAGACAGACCGCTCGTCAGGCGCTCCAGACAAGTTCAGAAACAGGTAAAAACCTGGCCAGCAGGAGCCATCTCTGCTCTTTAAAACTGCTTTGAGCACACTGACTGGCACATATTCAGGGAGGCTGCAACCGATGGCGACTCTACCAACTTAGAGGAGTACACAGCATCAGTGACCAGCTACATCAGCAAGTGCATTGATGATGTCACTCTGTCCAAGACCATTACTATACGTGCCAAACATAAGCCATGGATGACCGCGGAGGTGAGTGCGCTGCTGAGGACCCCCGACTCCGCCTTCAGAGCAGGCGACAAGGCAGCTTTAACAACAGCAAAGGCCAAACTGTCCGGAGCCATCAGAGGGGCAAAGCGTGCAAATGCCCAGCGAATCCACAGTTACTTCCAGGACAGCGGTGGCATGAGGAAGGGCATCCATGACATCACCAATTACAAGACAACATCACCTGACTGTTCAGGTGATGCCTCCCTCCCAGATCGGGAGCAGCATCTCCAACCACATCACACTGAGCACGGGGGCTCCCCAGGGCCGTGTGCTCAGTCCACTGCTGTTCACTCTGCTGACCCACGACTGTGCTGCAACACACAGCACGAACCACAACATCAAGTTCACAGATGACACGACCGTGGTGTGTCTCATCAGCAAGAACGACGATTCCGCTGGCAGAGAGGAGGTGCAGAGGCTAACGGACTGGTGCAGAGCCAACAACCTGACTCTGAATGTGAACAAAGCAAAAGAGATGGTTGTTGACTTCAGGAGGGCATAGAGCGACCACTCCCCGCTGAACATCAACGGCTCCTCGGTAGAGATCGTAAAGAGCACCGAATTTCTTGGTGTTCACCTGATGGAAAATCTCACCTGGTCCCTCAACACCAGCTCCATAGCAAAGAAAGCCAAGCAGCGTCTCTACTTTTTGCGAAGGCTGAGGGAATGTACTTGCCTGTGATGCTGCTACAAGTCAGTGTTTCTCTGACCCTGTACCTTCCCGTACTTGTGCACTTGGCAATAAATTCAACAGGACCTGAGAAATATCAGTGAGATTTGATTAGTGATGATCATCTTGACAGCTCGGTAGGTCGAATGTATGAGACAGTACACTGTTAAATGCAAAACCCTGAACAGTGTCGATGATCAGAGGGATCTTAGACTCCAAGTTCATCGTTCCCTGAAAGAGACTGCACAGATTGATCGGGTGGTTAAGAAGGCAAATGACATGGTTGTCTTTATTAGTTGAAGCATTGAGTTCAAAAGTCGGGAAGTTGTGTTCCAGCTGTTCCGAGTCTGCGGTCGTACTGTGACTGTTTCTTTAAGAGCGCCGGTGTGAGGAGGCGGGACTATGACGTCATGTCACAGGCTGACTGTGGACTGAACCATGAGAGAGAGAGAGAGAGAGAGAGAGAGAGAGAGAGAGAGAGAGAGAGAGAGAGAGAGAGAGAGAGAGAGAGAGAGAGAGAGAGAGAGAGAAAGAGAGAGAGAGAGAGAGAGAGAGAGAGAGAGAGAGAGAGAGAGAGAGAGAGACTGACTGACTGACTGACTGACTGACTGACTGGAAAAGCTGATAGCTTCAGTTAGTCGCAGCTGAGGCTTGGAAATCTCCTATGGCACAAGAGTGGGTTGATCATGGGTACACGGAACCACAACGAATGTGTGCGGCTGTCACTTCGTATAATCCATAGGAGTGGGTTTTGGAATATCTTGTGTTAACCCTTGCCTGGGAATGTTCTTGTGGTAACCCCTGGAAGACGGCATTCCTGTGATAGGTCACTTTCGCTGATGACTCGTATCTAGACAGATTCAGCGGATAAGAACTTCGACGGCAATCATTTTGAAGTAACGGCATTTTCTCTACGTTTCACCCTGGATTACAAATATCTCCCTCCCATCATTTATTCGGTGGATTACTGAATTTTCCTACTTTACCATCTCAAGACTCTAAGCTTTGTTCCCTCAGGCTCGATAGTCTGGGAGTTATATTTACAAATATATACACATAACAGTGTTAACGTTCCTTTATTTCGTTAAGTTACTATACTATAAGTATATACTAATAAAGAGAGTGGTTTTAACATCAAAAGCAGACTCCAGTGTGAACTCTATTGCTGCTGGTTCTTTTCTAAATCGCTACAGTTCGTAACACAGTTTTATAAAACTAGTTAGACCACATCTGGAGCGTTTCATACAGTTCTGGTCGTCCCCATTCTCGGAAGGATGTCGGGGCTTTGGAGAGGGCGCAGAAGAGGTTTACCAGGACACTGCCTGGATTAGAGGGCATGAGCTATAACGAGAGTTTGGACAAACTTGTGTTCCTTTCTCCAGAGCGGCGCAGGCTGGGGTGAGACTGGATGGACGTTTATAAGATTACGAGAGGAATAGATAGAGTGGACAGAAGATATATTTTTCATGGGGGTTGAAATGTCTAATACATTTAAGGTGAGAGGAGATGTGAGCGGCAAATTTCCTTCTTTCCACAGAGTGGTGGGTAACTGGATCTCTGTCTGGGGGTGGGGGAACCAAACCGGTCACGTGATCCCGTTTCCTGTTCACGTTTTTCCGCAGATCTGCAGCATCTGCGGGTCACTACTCTACGTGTACGTGTAACTTCATCTTTCACCCGTTCAGACAAGGCAGTGAGATCCCGATCTCTCTCGGCCTCTCGTTGTGGCGGACAGTATGTCTTTTTTCTGCAATATTTTCTGCATGTTTCATTCCACTGTTTTTACCTGCTGAAGTGCTGCCGATGTTTCTGGGTGTATGACCCATTTATGTGAGAGTTTAGACTTTTCTATTTCTCTGCGCTTCTCATAAATGTGTACAGTTTAGTTAAGCTTCACTCCACTACTTCCAAAGCAACAACCCAGTCAGTCAAACAGTCGACACAATTAAACTAGATTATTACATCTCTGTTTCATTTTGTACTATTTATATAATTTATGTAATATTAATATTCTTACATTAAATCACAATTGTTAAAATCTATGGTTATGAATTATGTTCTGCTGCTATCGCAGGGACAACAAATTTCATGACATATGCCGGTGCTATTAAACCTGATGCTGATATTGATACGGGAGGCCCACCACCAGTCAGTGATCACAGGTACCGCAGTTCATAATGAGAGATTGAAGCCCTTTCAATTTATTTGCATTCCTCAGAAAGAGAACAGTTCAGTTTCTTTCTGTGTTTCCAGAGCAGAAGCTCAGTCTGTCTAATATTTCCACACAATTAAAATGGTGAATTTGTTTATTATCATGTACTGAGCTACAGTGAAAATCTTGCCTGATGTACCATCCACACGGATCGATACATTACGACAGTACATTGAGCTGATATACGACAAAACACTCACTATAACAAAGCATTATGGCTGCAGAGAAAGTGCAGTGCAGTTAGACATACGGTGCAGGGTCACTTCGAGTTACATTGTGAGGCCGACTCCATTTTATCATTCATTTGGCCGATAACTGCAGACAGGCATCCATCCTTCAGCCTGGTGTTACGCACTTTAAGGCTTTTCTATTTCTCTGCCAATGTGGAAGCGTATTTGCAGCAAGAATGTCCAGGTAATGAGGTTATTTGAATACATGGCCTGCTTTTCCGAGGGAGGGCAAGTGTAGGAAGAGTCCGTGGAGGGGAGGCTTGTTTCTCTGATGTTCTCTGCAGTTCCTTGCAGTCATGGGCAGAGCAGTAGCCATACGAAGGCGCGAAGTATCGACAAGAAGCTCAGAGACCTCGGCCTTCACCCTGCCTTGTGTAGCTGAATCCTGGACTTCCTGTCAGATCGCCGGCAGGTGGTAAGAGTGGGTTCCCTCACCTCTGTCTCTCTGACCCTCAGGACACATAACCCAGAGGGTTGTCTCTTTGGCGCCCTCCTTTACTCTCTGTGCACTCATGACTTGTGTTGCCACCCACAGCTCCAATCTGCTAATTAAATTTACTGAGAGCACTACATTCATTGGCCTAATTTCAAATAATAACTTTCAATAGATCAAATGCCTCCTGACAAGGCTCAGTCCAAACAAACTTTTCACGCTTCTTCAGGAGAATGGTCAAAGATCGAGCGATAGCAGCAACTTACAGAACTTACAGTAACATCCATCCATTCCCAGAAACATTCTAAGAGCCTTCTTATCAGTCAGAATAGGAACTTATGAAATTGCCTGGACTTTTGCCCCAAAGAGGAGCCAACTTGCTTTGACCTACAACATAGCCAGGACAGGTCACAGTGTCATGGCCAAATTCACTCTTAGCCAAGTTAACTGTAAGGCTGGCCTGGGAAAGCCTGTCAAACAGCTTTTCTACTGCAGAGATATGCTCTTCTCAAGTGTCACTCCCTGTGACTAAGTCATCAATATAGTCATCTGTGTGCTCTAACCCTCGAATTACAATATCAGTCATTCTCTGGAATGTTCCTGGAGCATTTTTTCCTTCCAAAAGTCAAAACACTGTATTCACACAAACTAGATGGTGTCGCAAATGCAGAAATTTATCTCCCTCTGTTCATCAATGGAACACACCAATACCCTTTCAACAGATCTATCTTTGTAAGAAATTTTCTATTCCAACCTTATCAATGCAATCACCTACGCTAGGGATAGGATAGGCATCTGTTTCTGTTACTCCATTTACCTTCCTCTCATCAGTGCAAAATCTAACATTACCGTCAGGTTTGGGCACAATAATGCAGGGTGAGCTCCAATCTGATGCTGAAGGACAAATAATACCATTTTCCAGCATATATTCAATTCCTTGCTCAGTCAATTTACACTTTTCTACATTCATGCAATATGGGTGTTTAATCGGTTTAGCTTGACCAATATCTACATCATGTACTGCGACCGTGGTTTGCCTGGGAACATCGAGAAATAAATCTTTAAACTTCAGAATTAATTCCTTCAGCTGTTGTTGTTGCTTTGTCTGCAGATGAGCCAACTTGTTGTGAATGTTTTCTGGATCAACCGAGTTCATTAGCCGAACTGGGACCACGTTTGGCTTGTGAAAATTCTCAGATTGTTTCATTCTCAGTGTTGCCAGATTCATATGTTTTGACAACAATACTCACATCAGGTGCCTGCATGTCAAAATAAGGCTTTATCATATCTATGTGTACTACCTGTGTTAGTTTACATCGGTCGGGTGTTTTAATAACATAATTCACAACATTAATTTGAGAGACGATTTCATACGCTCTATTGAATTTCGCCTGAATGCAGGTATAAACCACAGTGGGGCCACTGGGGTGACCTGATTAGGTTTACCCACAGCTCGACAAGTGTGACAGGTTCTGCAAGAGGTCACAACATCTTTCCTCAAATTAGGCCAGTAAAATTATTTAATAATCCTGTTTACAGTTTTATTCACTCCAAAATGTTGACCTAAGGGCATACTGTGGGCCACATTAAAATTTCAGCCCTATAAACTTTAGGAACTACAACTTAGTGAACAGTTGTCCATGCCTCACTCACTTCTATAGCAGGTGGCTTCCACTTCCTCATCAACACTCCATCCTTGAGATAATACCCACTGGCATTTTCTTAATCTCATCATCTGAGAGAGCTGTTTCTTTCAAAGCTTCAATCTCAGGGTCTCAGTTCTGTTCTGCTATAAACTCCTTTCTAGAAAGGGAAAAATCTTTCTCATCAGACTTACTACCTGAATCCTGTTGAAACAATGAAAACAGAAAAGTCCCTGACAACTCATCATAACCTGAATCCCGATTTTGGCTATCATGGGTATCAGAATCATGCTGCACAGAACCGTCTGCGTCGGCAGACTTTTTAGCCATACTTCGAGTTACTGCGCAGGAGGGATAAATGTTAAAATCCATCTGTGGGTCGTCAGTGGTTGGCTTAGTTGTCAACTGCACTGCAGGAACAACTTTACCATCTGCCAGGTCATTCCCTAACAGCAAAGTAACATCTTCCACCGGTAAACTGGAGCATAATCTGATCTCAACAGGTCCCAAAACAGCCCTGTCTGTGAAGTTACCTTGTGCAATGGCACAGAAACCACACCGCCCCCAATGTCTTTAATAAGATTTACCTCACCAGTGTTAGACTCATCACCAAACTTTAGAGCACTGTCTGATATAAGTGGCTGAGAAGCCCCAGTAACTCGAAGAATTTTCACTGGTACCGGGGTCGACCCTTCCTTTACTAATGCAAACCCATCTGACATAAAATGATCAAACACCTTCTTAACTCGGTCAGACCTCTCAGTCCTTATCTGAGCCTCAACAGAATGTTCAGAATTACAGGTTTATAGATGCTTCAACATATTGAATACAGGCATTTGGGACTGCCTCCTTTTCCTTTTCCTTCTTCAGGATGGAACAATTAGCCATCATATGACCAGCTTTCTTACAATAGTAACAAGCAAGACCAGAATATTTCTCCTTCAACTGTTTCCCTTCATCCTTACTCTGGTCACTCGTCCCAGCTTTAATTTCTGGTTTACCCTGGTTATCCCTGCTACTCTTTTGGAAGCTCTTACTCTGGGTAAACTTGACCTTGTGGGTTAAAGCAAACTCATCTGCTAATCTCACAGACTTCTGCAAAGTGGCAGCATCCTTTTCATCTGAATACGTCTTTATGTCATCAGGGACGCAGCCTTTGAATTCTTCAATTAAAATCAACTCTTCCAAGCTGTTAAAATCATCAGTTGTATGTTTACATGTGCACCAGCGGGTAATACACACAAACTTCTCATAAGCAAATTCCATATAAGTCCGGTTCACAGATTTCTTCAAATTTCTAAACATTTGCCTGTCTGCTTCTGGGACCAACTCATAAGCTTTGAGCACATTCTGTTTCACTATGTCATAATCAGCTGCTTCATCAACAATCAAAGCAGAATAGGCTTGCTGAGCCTTCCCCCTTAATTACACTTTGTAAGAGAAAAGGCCATTTTATTTTTTGATTTGTTAAGAGGAGTTGTGGTTTCTTGATTATATTTATAACAGCATAACATTCTACTTCAAGTCAAGTCAAGTCACTGTTATTGTCATTTTGACCATAATTGCTGGCACAGTACATAGTAAAAATCAGACAACTTTTTTTAGGACCATGGTGTTACATGACACAGTAAAAAAAAACATCTGATTTTCACAATATATACTTTTTTTTTGCTGTTTATACGTCATTTGTGTTATCTGTTTGCTAACATCTCCTCTGATTTGTATTTTCTATTGGAAAATCAATAAAAAGATTGAAAAATGAATGAAATGAGAATAGGCCAACCCTCTTTTGGCCACTTTAAACTCTGAGCAACCTTCTCAAAACGCTGAAAATATTTAACAACCTCCACCTCGTCAAACGCAGGTACCAATTTAACTTCCCGACTGGCCTCAAACTTATCACCAGAGTACCTTTCCTGCAATCTTTCTATCCTTTCCAGTTCCAGCAGCCTCTGGCTTTCTGCTTCCTCACTGTTTTTCTGCCTCTCTACCCTCAAATTGCCTCTGTCTTACTGTAGCTTCAATCTTTAATTTTTCAAACTTCTACGGGAGCTCAAGCTCACGAGGCTTACTTTCAGGAAACACCTCCAACTCCTCCACTTTAAACACACCCTCAGATACATCATGTTCAGCTATAATTCTCTGCATCTGTGCCCTCCTCATTGTCGATTTCACCTTGGCAAGTTTTAACGTTTTAGCAATACTCAACAACTCAATCCGTCTGGCATCCTCCAATGCCTCAGAGGTTGGCGCTTCCACAAACCTATCAGCGTCCGCTGCTGATTTTCAACATACAAATAAATCAAAAGGGATTTCCCCAATGAAATCAATAATTAATCAATCAAAACACCCCAAATTTGTTCATATTTCGGATGCAGGCCCCAATTTTATTACGAACCATAACACTTCAGAAACAAACCAGCAGCAATTGAGTTCACACTGGGGTCTGGCTTTGATGTGAAAACCCCTCTCTTTACTATGCAGAAACTTGAGCAAGATAAACAAAAGTTAACAGAGTAATGAGTATATATGTGTGTAAATGTTACTCCAAAACTATTGAGTTTAGGGGAAACAATGCTTACAGTTTTCAGATGGTAAAATATGAAAGTTCAGTTCATTCATGGAATAGGTGATGAGAGAGAGATATTTGCAATCCAGGCTAAATGTCGAGAGAAGGCAATTATGTCAAATTTCACAGGTTCCATGGTGGTAAAACGAGAGAACAGTCACTGTAGATTTTATCCATCGTAATTCCAAATCCACATACAAATTATCATCGAAAGTGACTTGTCACAAGGAATATTGTCTTCAAAGAAGAAGGAATATTGTCCTCACCACAGCCATGCAACGGATAACACATCAGTTGTCTTCACAGGATATTTCAAATCAGATTCACTCCTATGGATCTAATCAGGTGAGAAACATTCGATGTACAGTGAATCAATAATTAACCCACCCTTGTGGGCATAGGGAAGCTCCAAACAGTGACCCTTGGCCACCAGTTCCCTGGTTTCAATCCTTCCATTTTTCCTCCTTCATCTCCGTCTGACTCTGAGTGTCTGTGTCCTCGGTTAAAACTAAACAAGCTGTGAGTGATGTAAACAAGCTGCAAGTCAGACTGATTTTACTTCTTAATCCCTCTCTCTTAAAATGTCAGGCAAATTAAACCTAGGGATTCAGAACAATGGCAACTCCCCATTGTGAACTGACTGATGTGCCAGTAGTTGGGATGACCGAGTGAATCGCTTCCCACATTCTGAGCAGGTGAACGGCTTCTCCCCAGTGTGAACTCGCTGATGACATTGTTGGTTGGATGACTGAGTGAATCCCTTCCCACAGATTGAGCAGGTGAATGGCTTCTCCCCGGTGTGAACTCGCTGATGTCTCTGTAGGGTGGAAGATTGAATGAATCGCTTCCCACATTCTGAGCAAGTGAACGGCTTCTCCCCAGTGTGAACTCGCAAGTGACTCTGTAGGTTGGATGACTGAGTGAATCTCTTCCCACAGTCTGAGCAGAGGAACGGCTTCTCCCCAGTGTGAACTCGCTGATGTCTATGTAGGTGGGATGACTGAGTGTATCCCTTCCCACAGACTGAGCAGGTGAACAGCTTCTCCCTAGTGTGAACACGCTGATGTACCAATAGAGTGGATGACTCAGTGAATCTCTTCCCACAGTCTGAGCAGAGGAATGGCTTCTCCCCAGTGTGAACTTGCTGGTGTCTCTGCAGATGGTGTGACCGAATGAATCCCTTCCCACACTCTGAGCAGGTGAACGGCCTCTCTCCAGTGTGAATTCGCTGATGAATCTGTAGTATGGATGACTGAGTGAATCTCTTCCCACAGACTGAGCAGGTAAATGGCTTCTCCCCAGTGTGAACTCGCTGGTGTCTCCATAGTGTGGAAGTGTGAGTGAATCCCTTCCCACAGTCTGAGCAGGTGAATGGCTTCTCCCCAGTGTGAACTCCCTGATGTACGTTTAATTTAGAGGAGCAAGTGAATCCCTTCCCACAGTCCAAGCAGGTGAACGGCTGCTCTCCAGTGTGAACTCGCAGGTGAGCCATTATGTCAGATGGCCGAGTGAATCGTTCCCCACAAATTCAGCAGATGACCAGCCTCTGACTGGAGTGTCCACAGGTGGGAAGACTGACTGAATCCTTTCTCACACACAGAACAGGTGAATGGCCTTGCCCAATGTGTACTTGTTGATGTACCTTCAATTGAGATAACCGAGTGAATCCACTCCCACTGTCTGAGCAGGTGAACGGCCTTTCTCCTGTCTAAAATGACGGGTAAGCCAGTTGGATCCCTCTCCACTGTCTGAGCAGGAAGGATAGTCGATTGAATCCCTTGCTACACTTCTTAAATATCTAGACAGAGACAGCAAAACTGGTGTGTCGCGTTTGAGATTCCCGGCGACAGAATCCTTCTCATTTGTAACCTGTGAAAACATTTACATAATTCATCAATGGGTGTAGGACAACATTTCAGATGAGATTACTTGAGCTGCCAAGGTTTGATCTGGTATCACACTGTTACAGTGAGGTACAACCCAACTTGGAGAGAGAAATCATCTCCTGACTGGGCAGAGTGCTGGTATCTGGAATGACCATCAATTCCCTGAGGCTCTTCCTGTCTCTATCAGAATGGGGCATTTCTGCCATCTCCAATCTGTGACTTGGCTCAGTTTGACTCTCTCCATTGGTATTATTCCCTGTTCCTCCTGAGCTGCATGGGTGCCTGGCCCCACAGTAACTGAAACACTCTCACACAAATTGTCTTTCTTGGCATGCAGCTGGGATTTTTGTTTATGTCTTATTAACTTAAAGTGCCACTGTTTTAACACCATATAAAAAAATCCTGTTGATGTGAATTGTTGGTTCGCACAGCTGTGAAAAGGACAGAGTAAATTTTTGTATTATTTCAGGTTCTTGTCAGTCATAGAAAATTACAACACAGAAACAGGCCCTTTGGGCCATCTAGTTTGTGGTGATCTATTTAAACTGCCCAGTCCCATACCCCTATCATCCAGGTACCTATACGAACCTCCTAATGTTGAAATCGAGCTCGCATGCACAACTTGTGCTGGCTGCTCATTCCTCACCCAGATGACCGTCTGTGTGAAGAAGATTCCCGTCATGTTTCCCTTAACATTTCACCTTTCACCCTTAACCCCTGGCCTCTGGTTGTAGCCCCACCCCCATCTCAGTGGAGAAAGCCAGCTTGCATTTACACTATCTGTGCCACTCTATCACAATAAAATCTCCCCTCAATCTGCTACATTCCAAGGAATAAAGTCCGGACCTGTTCAGTCTTTCCTTACAACCCAAGTCCTCCAGACCTGGCAACATCCTTGAGAATTTTCTCTGAACTCTTTCAACGTCTTTACATCTTTCCTGTAGGTTGGTGACCAAAACTGCACTCAATACTCCAAATTAGGCCACACCAATGTCTTGTACAAAGTCAACAAGACATCCGTCTCCTGTACTCAGAACTTTGGTTCAAGAAGGCCAATATGTCAAAATCTTTCTTTCCGTCCCCATTGAACTGTGACACCACTTTCAGTGAAATGTGGACCTGTATGTCCAGATTCCTTTACTCTACAACACTCCTCCATGTCCGACCAGTCACTGTGTAAGTCCCACCCTGGTAGGTCCTACCAAACTGCAACCCCTCACACGTTTCTGCTTTAAGTTCTACCTTCCATTTCTCAAACCATTTTTCCCGCTGGTCCAGATCTGACTGCAAGCCTCCTTGCTGTCCACTAGACCATCAATCTTGGTGCTACCCACAAATCTGCTGATCCAGTTAACCACACTATCATTCAGATTACTGATATAGATGACAAACAACAACAGATCCAGCACTGATCCCTGTGGCACACTACTAGACACAGGCCTCCAGTTAGAGAGCCAACCATCTGCTACCACACTCTGGCTTCTCCCAAAGACAGTGTCTCATCCAATTTACTGTCTCATCTTGAATGCTGAGTGACCGAACCTTCTTGACCAACTTCCCATATGAGACTTTGTCAACTGCCTTGCAAAAGTCCATGGAGACAACATCCACTGCCTTGCCTTCAACTACCTTCCTGATAACTTCCTCGAGAGACTCAGTAAGATTGGTTAGACATGACCTACCATGCACAAAGCCATGCTGTCTATCCTTAATCAGTCCACATCTATCCAAATACTTATATATCAGGTTCCTGCACACACATTCCAGTAACTTTTCCACTACTGTTGTCAAGCTCACAAATGTAAAAACACCTCCACCTCTGTAATCTGTACAGGGTCCATGAATCTGATGCTGCATTGCTTCACTTCTACAGACTGTGTCCATCTCCTGCATAAAGAGGAAGCAAAAAAAAAAATCTCCCCCATCTATGTTGTCTCCTCATATGGATTACCATTCTGATCTTGCAAAGGATCAATTTCAAAAACTTGCAATCTTTTCACTCTTAACATATCTGCAGAATCCCTGAGGATTCTCCTTCACCTGGTCTGCTGGGGCAAACTCATGCCTTCTTTTATTTCTTTCATATGTGTTCACTTGAATTTCCTGTATTTCGTAAGTACCCTATTTGCTCCTATCTGCCTGTACCTGGTATGTACCTCCTTTTTTTGATCAGGGAGAGGAAAGCCAAAGGGGTGACAGAGCTGCGTGGTGGGAGGTGGGGGTAGAGGGGTTAATCAAAAGTTGCAGGGGGAACAGGAGCCTGAATAATGCAAAGTTAACCAAATTTGTTTTGTTCCTTAACATATAACAGTGATATCTACAGCACATTACAGGCACTTTGGCCCACAATCCTGTGCCGACCATGTAACCTACTCTAGAAACTGCCTGGAACTTCCCAGCACAGAGCCCTCTATTTTTCTATGTCCCTATCTAAGAGGCTGTTAAAAGACCCTATTGTATCTGCCTCAAACACGGCTGTTGGCAGTGCAATATGCACATCCAGCACTTTCTGTGTAATAAACTTACCCCTGACATCCCCTCGGTATCTATTTCCAAGCACCTTAAAAGACTGTATGCCCCCCATATTAGCCATTTCTGCCCTGGGAAAAAACCTCTGGCTATCCACACGATCAATGCCTCTCATCATCTTATACACGTAAAAAAAGGCTCCAAACATAAACAAGGAAATAATACATTGCTTTGAGGATTTGTTTGAAGTATAGAAGATAGATTTTTTTTCTCACACAGAGAGTGGTGAGTTCATGGAATGGGCTGCCAGCGGCCGTGGTGGAGGCGGAAATGAAAGGGTCCTTAAGAGACTCCTGGATGGATACATGAAATTTTGAAAGTTAGAGGGCTAGGGGTAAGCCTAGGTAGATCTAAGGTAAGGATATGTTTGAGCCAAAAGGTCTGTATTGTGCTGTAGGTTTTCTATGTTTCTGTGTAGACAAAATACAAGGGTATAGAATGGGTAAGTGCAAGCAGGCTTTTTCAACTGATTTTAAGTGTGACAACAACCAGAGGTGATGGGTAAGTGGGGAGGTGAAAGTTTATGGGGAACAAATTATTGGCCATGAGGGTGTGGAATGAGATGCCAGCACAAGTGGTGTATGATAGCTCGATTTTACCATTAAAGAGACGTTTGGATGGGTATCTGGATGGTAGGTGCTAAGGTCCCGGTGCAGGTCTTTGCATTCCACAGCTTGAATGTTTTTCCAGTATTGAGAAGATACGCCAAATGGCATGCTTCTGTACTGAACTTCTCCATGTTTCAATGACAGAGAGGCTGGCCAGACTTGATTGGAAGGGAAACTGGCAGCAGTGACAATGGAGCAGCAATGGCTGGGGTTTCTGGAGCACTTTGGGAGCTGAGTGATGGATACATCCCAAAGTAGTGCAAGCATTGGAAAGGCAGGAGGACACAACTGTGGCAAAATGAGAAGCCAAACCCAACATAAAAGCCAAAGGGAGGGCAAACAAAAGAGCAAAAACTATTGGCAAGCTTTTAGAAGCCAACAGATGACAACTAAAAAAGGGGTCAGATATGCTCAGGGCATGGACTGATGATATTGTAGCCATTAATGCATCTTGGTTGCACCCAACAGCCTGAGGCACTTAGAGGAACAAAATATATGGGGCCTCGATTCCTCTTGAAAACCAAGGTTCCCTGCATCATTTGCATCTCAACTTTTATTTTGACAGACACATACAAACACCACACCCTTAAAATTTCACTTCTGAAGGCATCCCACTGACTAAGTACTTATTTGCCAAAAAACATTCTGTCCCAAACCACACTTGTCAATTCCTTTCTGATACCATCAAAATTGACCTTTCTCCAACTTAGAATCTCAACCTGTGTTCCAGACCTCCCTTTTTCAATATTTACTTGGAATATAATAGCATTTTGACTTCTGGATACAAAGTGTTCCCATACACTAATTTCGTTCACTGGCCCTGGATCGTTTCCTAACAGCTTATTGCACACTTCTACATCAGGAATTCTATGTACTGATTAAGGGCACATTTGACAAACTCTTCCCCATCTAGTCCTTTTATAGTATGGGAGTCCCAGTCAATATATGGAAAGTTAAAATCGCTTACAATCTCAACCTTTGTTTCTTGACATAGTTTCATGTTTCTTGGTAGAGTCTCTCGACAAATTTGTTCCTCTAAATCCCTCAGATTGTTGGGTGTACTCTACTCCCTGTACTGGCTATAACATCATAATTCCATGCCCTGGGTTAATCTGGCTTTCCTAAGATGCTTCTTGCATTGTGATATGCACAGCTTAGCACATTCATATCATCATGCCCAACCATTTAATTGCTGACTCAAGTCTGCATTCTGAACAACATCTCTCTGGTGTCTAGAAAACAACCTCTCCCTCATTGTCACAAAAACAAAGGAGCAGGCTGTGGACCACAGAAAGAATGGATACAGGAAAAACCCTTCACAGCTTAATGGATCTGCTGTTCAGAGGGTGAACAGCTTTCAGTTCCTCAGCATACACATTACCGAGGATCCCACCAGGTCTGTACATACCGGCCGTGTGGTGAAAACAGCACAACAGCACCACTTTCACCTCAGATGTTTGAAGAAGTTTGGAATGGTTCCCCAAATCTGAAGAACTATCTACAGGGGCAACTTGAGAACATCCTGACTGGCTGCATCACTGTCTGGTATGGGAACTGTACTTCCCAAGTTGCAGGGCTCTGCAGAGAGTGGTGTGGACAGCCCAGCCCATCTGTATATGTGATCTTCCCACTATCCAGGATATTTACACTATTGTGTAAAAAGGACCTGCCGGATCATTGGGGAGCTCAGTCACCCCAACCACAGACTGTTGCAGCAGCTACCATCCGGGAAACGGTACCACAGCATAAAAGCCAGGACACCAGGATCTGGGACAGCCTCTTCCACCAGGGCACCAGACTGATTCATTCATGCTGATACATTTGTATTTCTGTTATCTTGGATGCCCTGTTGTACATATTAATTATTATAAATTGCTAGAAATTGCACATTTAGACTGAGACATAACTTAAAGATCTCTACTCTTTAAAGATGTATGTAATAAAGTCAATTCAATTCACCCTCTCCACTATCTGCTCTGTCATTCTGGCTCCAATCCTCCCTGCAACTTTAGTTTAACTGCTCACCCCACAGGGGAGCACTAGCAAGCCACTAGGATATTAGTCCCCTTCTAGCTCTGTTCTCCTAACGAACAAATCCCCTATCACCCCCTTTGACTTTCCCCCATCAGGTAATCCCCCCCACAACAGTTTCTAAAGTGGTCCACCTATTCTTGTGGGGTATGGCCACAACAGTACTCTGTGATGGCTATTTAACCTCATTCACCTTCCTGACTCTCACCCAGTTTCCTGTGTCCTGCACCCTAGGTGGAACTCGCATCTCTTCATGTCATATCCATCACCCCATCCGACTGCCAGATGATCTGGAATTCATCCATTTCAAGTTCCAGCTCCTTAACGTGCAGGGTTACAGGCTGCAGCTGGATGCACATCTTGTAAGTGAGGGCATCAGGGACACTGGAGGGACCCAGTGACAACAATATTGTGTGCACTGAATTCTACATTTTGAGGTATTCATTTGAACAGCTAGCGAATCACTGTCAGTAAGAACTTTGATCTCCTCTGGGATTGATCGAGTTCATCTGCACTCTCGCACAGCCTATGTACCTTGCCTGTAGCAGGTAATGGACGATGCTCTCGTCAGAGCTTTTGCATACTATCCATATCTGATTTGTTTGCTAACTGATGATTTAAAAATTCACATTTCCAAAGATTGCTCGACTTCTTCCCACTTGCAAATTCTCCAGCAACTTTTGTATCATCACAATACACACAGGTGACTCCACTTTCTGTATTGTACATAAATATTCCCCCTGAACCCTCCCTCAGGTGACAGATGGTGGTGAACTCAGTGATGGCAATCCCAATAAACATGAAGGGAAGGGCAGTCGTCTATCTTACTGGAGTCTGGCACATTTGTGATGTGAAAGCTACTTGTTGCCCAGGACAAAGTTGTTTGATATCATTATGGAACCAGAGAGAATGGGCTGAAGCATGTTCTCACTGGTAGAAAATTCCAGAACAAGAGGTGGTAGAACAAGGAACAGACACAAAATGCTGAAAGAACTCAGCAGGCCTGGCAGCATCTATGGAAAAAAATATTATTGTTGAGTTCCTCCAGCATTTGCGTTTCTTGGATCTCCAACATAGGAAAAAAAACAGAAAAAACAGAAAACCTACAGCATAATACCGGCCCTTCGGCGTACAATGCTGTGCCGAACATTACTTACTTTAGAAATTACCTAGTGTTCCCCAGAGCCCTCCATTTTTCTACGTGCCAAGTATCTATCCAGGAGCCTCTTAAAAGACCCTATTGTATCCGCCTCCATCACTGTCACCAGCAGCCCATTCCACACACTCGCCACTCTGCGTAAAAAAACCTCACCCCTCGTGGTGATATCACGTGTCATAACGCGATGGTACCGAGCATGCGCAGAAACGAAGAATGTTCGAGAAGCATGGCAATGTAAAACGTAGTTTTGCTGCTGTTAAATAAAAGGTCAATTCTTCCAGTATATGGTTTGTTATGAGTAACTCACAGTACGTATAAGGCACACAACACCCCCGAGATCTCCGTCCAACCACCTTTAAACTGTGCCCTCTCCACAAATTCTCTTTTTTTAATGATTGGAAACAAAACAAAGCTGATTTTCTCAACTGGTGATGTAAAAGATTTTGTTCCCTTTCTCCGAGTTCCTAATCCTTGCATTTAGATAGCTGGAGCTCAGCTCTGTCAGAGATCCATCGGTTCCCATTCCCTCATCAACCGGAAGCTCCCCGGGGCCCGTGTACGGATCGTGGGGCGGAGAGACATTTAAGAGAGCAGGACTGTGCCGGGATTGCGGGTCACGGTGTCCGAAGCTCACAGAAATGTCCCGAAATCGGTGTTGCAAAGTTCACATGGTGAACTTTCTTACCTTATGCTGATCCTTCGGTTTGTGCACTGCGCGCATGCGTGATATCCGGGGACGTGAACAATGCTGACGCCTGCGAATTCAATCGGTCCTTCGCCGAATGCGATTTTTTTAACGTACGGACTTATGGGTAATCACGGTGCCATTGAAAGTTTCTGCATCACCGATTCCATGACAATACTTAAGTGTTTTTTTTTGTGACGGCTCCCATAAACAATATACTACATATCAGCAGGCACTTCGTGTATCTAATGCCAAAGTACAAACCTATTACAAATGTTGATATGAAACACAGAAGATTCTGCAGTTGCTGGAAATACAAACACACACACACGCAGCAACTAAGCAGAGGAATACACAGTCTTGGCATGCTGAAGGCCGTCGGCCTAAACGCTGTCTATTTATTATTCATCACATTTGCGGCCTGATCTGTTGATTTCCTCCAGTACTTTGCAGAAATTAACGACCCTTTTTCAATCAAACCGATTCCAAACGTTTCTGATCTTTCATTTGTACCCACATCCTGGTGGAGTTATTCAGCTTCCTTCTACTCATCGTAAACTGCAGGCACCATTTGTTTCTGGAGTCCCAAAGTCCTGACTCAGGCTGGCAACTCTTTGGTTTCTGACTCTGCTCCATCGAAGATTCACTCGCTAGTCTGCTGTCAGGGTTGAGAGGCGCATTGCAACAACCGGCTGTCTGAGGCACAGTCCTTTGAAATTAGAGAAAATGACCCAAAACGGTCAAAAGAGCAGGAAAGAAAGAGTTACCAACCTTAGTCCGGAGTTCTGAAGAACGTTAAAACCACAGTTCTTCAGCATGGAGAAAATCATGCAGGAAATTCATGGAGGTATATCTGATGATGAGAGTCATTTGACGTGTGGATAGCCAAAGGCTTTTTCCCAGGGCTGGAACGGCTAACACGAGGGGGCATAGGTTTAAGTTGCTTGAATGTTGGTACAGAGGTGATGTCAGAGCTAATTTTTTTTTAAACAAAGAGGTGTTTGTGTGGAATGCACTGCAAGCGACGGTGGTAGAGGGGGATACAATAGGGTATTTTAAGAGACTCTTAGATAAGTACATGTAGCTTAGGAAGATGGAGAGCTTTGCGGTAGGGTAATTCTTGGCAGTTTCTGGAGTAAGTTACATGGTCGGCATAACATTATGGGCCAACGCGTCTATAATATGCTGTAGATTTCTATAATTCTATGAAATTCAAGGGAAATCTCTTATCCCACGGAGAGATGACAAGTTGCAACCTGTCATCATAGAGAGTGTGAGAGGGAAACGGCAGGGATAGATTTTGATATACTGATATGGAACAGAAACATGGACAGGAACCAAATGGACTGAGTGGGCTTTCTAGTTTACATTGTGAGGGTGATAGAGACAGTAAGTACCTGAGACACGGGATAAATGATACAGAATTGACTTATCATTCATAGATTCACAATGTAAAACTTCTGTCTAGTCTAAGGCTAACATCAGCAGAACTGACCCCTCCAATGCTCAGACCAGGGTTCAGTCCTGGGTGCGATGAGCAGCCGCAAGAACTGCAGAATCTGACAGTAACAGTCCCTCATGAACCTGCAGCTGCCTTCAGTCACCGTGATGGTGAAACATTTAACACGGAGCTGATTTGAACTTCCTCCCTGATGGGAAGTTGCTGGGGTTGCAGCAGCTGGGATGATTGAGTAAATCTCTTTCTTTATTTATTAATCTTTTTATTGATATAAAGGAATATAAATACAAACAAGAGGAGAATTATCTCAAATGTACATATCAATAACAATACAAACAGAAAGTGAAATAAACATTATCAAAGTCATACATAGTGTTAAGCTATTATGTGATATATAATAAAAAAAAGACGACAGATGATTCTCCTCCATTCTATTCATGGAGAAAAAAAACTTTAAATTATGAAATGAAGAAAATAAAACATTGCACTCTACAAAATAAAAAAGGAACTGGGCAGTTCATTCTGAGGATATGATCAAAAAGTAAAAAAAAAAGAAAGAATTTTGATCAAATCTAGAACTTTGAAAAAAATTGTAAAAGTAATAAATCAAATCAACTGAAAATATTGAATAAATGATCGCCAGATTTGGTCAAATTTACAAGATGTGTCTAATGTCCGACTTTTTCTTTTCTCTAAACTTAGACAGGACATAATGGAGGAAAGCCAATAAAAGACAGTGGGTGGATTAGAATCCTTCCACTTCAGTAAAATGGCTGTCCTAGTCAATGAAGTTGAGTGGAATCAGGAATATTTCCTGGTTCCAGTGGGATAATCCCAATGGTTCCAGATCCAAGACATTTGATAATGTTTTAAAAACATCTCTCCAGAAATTGTCTAGTTTTATACAAGACCAAAACACATGAGTGAAAGTGGCCAGCTCAATATTACATCTGTCAGAGACAGGATTGATGTTGGAAAAAATATGTGCTAGTTTATCCTTTGTCATACACTACATGCACTACATTAAACTGTATCAAGGAATGGCGGGCACAAAGAGATGAGTTATTAACCAAATAAAAATTTTACTCTATTGATTATCTGAAAATGACTCTTGAAATTCTAATTCCCAAGCAGGTTTAATTATATCATTAGATATCAGTTGAATAGTGGTTTATAAATTATAGCTATCAGCCCTTTATGAAGTGGTTTAAGATGAAAGACGGCATCTGTCATATTAGGTGGATAAACAGAAGGATAATTTGGCAGCAAACCACGTAAAAAATTCCCAATATGTAATTATCTAAAAAAGTCTACATTAGATAAATCTGGCTATCCACAGGACCAATGCCTCTCATCATCTTATACACCTGCATGAATTTCCTGCATGTTTTTCTCCATGCTGAATAAGACGATGGCCACACTGTGGTTTTAAAGTTATTCAGAGCTCTGAGCTAAGCTGGTTCTTCCCTGCTCTTTTGAACGTTTTGCGTCATTTTCACTAATTTCAAGGGACTGTTCCTCAGGCAGCTGGGTTGTTGCAACGCGCCTCTAAACCCTGACAGCAGACTAGCGAGTGAATCTTTCTGACCAGAGTCAGAAACCAAAGAGTGGCCAGCCTGAATCTGGGCTTTATAACCATATAACAATCACAGCATGGAAACAGGACATCTCGGCCGTCATAGTCCGTTCCGAACTCTTAATCTCACCTAGTCCCACATACCCGCACTCAGCCCATAACCCTCCCCTCCTTTCCTGTCCATATAACTATCCAATTTTACCATAAATGACACAACTGAACTGGCCTCTACTACTTCTACAGGAAGCTCATTCCACACAGCTATCACTCTCTGAGTAAAGAAATACCCCCTCGTGTTTCCCTTAAACTTCTGCCCCCTAACTCTCGAATCATGTCCTCTCGTTTGAATCTCCACTACTCTCAATGGAAAAAGCCTATTCACGCCAACTCTATCTATCCCTCTCAAAATTTTAAATACCTCGATCAAATCCCCCCTCAACCTTCTACGCTCCAATGAATAGAGACCTAACTTGTTCAACCTTTCTCTGTAACTTAAGTGCTGAAACTCAGGTAACATCCTAGTAAATCGTCTCTGCACTCTCTCTAATTTACTGATATCTGTCCTATAATTCGGTGACCAGAACTGTACACAATATTCCAAATTTGGCCTTACCAATGCCTTGTACAATTTTAACATTACATCCCAACTTCTGTACTCAATGCTTTGATTTATAAAGGCCAGCGTTCCAAAAGCCTTCTTCACCACCCTATCTACATGAGACTCCACCTTCAGGGAACTATGCACAGTTATTCCTAGATCTCTCTGTTCCACTGCATCCTCAATGCCCTACCATTTACCCTGTATGTTCTATTTGGATTATTCCTGCCAAAATGAAGAACCTCACACTTCTCAGCATTAAACTCCATCTGCCAACGTTCAGCGTTCCACCATCTTTAGGATTGCAGAAAAAAAATGAGGCCTGGAGTTCACGATGAGTAGGAGGAAGAGGAATCACACCAGCAGGATGTGGCTACAAATGAAAGATCAGAAACATCTTGAAACT
Source organism: Hypanus sabinus (assembly GCF_030144855.1). NCBI lineage: Eukaryota > Metazoa > Chordata > Chondrichthyes > Myliobatiformes > Dasyatidae > Hypanus > Hypanus sabinus. The sequence continues at coordinate 441,262 of NW_026781164.1, read as the reverse complement.
GTTTGATTGAAAAAAGGTGTTTAATTTCTGCAAAGTTCTGCAGGAAATCAACAGATCAGGCCGCAAACGTGGGGAGGAATAAATAGACAACGCTTAGACAGAGCCCGTTCAGCATGCCTAGACTGTGTACTCCTCTGCTTAGTTGCTGCCTGAACTGCAGAGTTCCTCCAGCATTGTGTGTCTGCATCTCTCTATTTCCAGCAACTGCAGAATCTCTTCTGTTTCATACCTGCATTTGTAAGAGGATTGTACATTGGCATTAGATACACGGAATACCTGTTAGTATCGACTTTGTTTGTTTCTGGGAGCCGTCACACAAAAGAAAACTGAGCTATGGACATGCAACCGGTGCTTGCAGAGACTTTCAATGGCACCGTGGTTACCGATAAATCCATGCCAAAGCACCGATCTAATGCGCAGGCGTTAGCGTTGTTAATTATACCCGAACATCACGCATGCGCGCAGTGCGCAAACGGAAGGATCAGCATCAGGTAAGAGTGTTCGCCACGTGAAGTTTTCAACACAGTTTTAGGAAATTTTCTGTGAACTTCGGACACCGTGGCCCGCAATCCCGGGACAGTCCTGCTCTCTTCCCTCTCTCTCAGTCCCACGATCCGTACACGGGCCCCGGGGAACTTCAGGCTGATAAGGGAATGGGAACCGATGGATCTCTCAGACAGAGCTGAGCTCCAGCTATCTAAATGCAAGGATTAGGACCTCGGAGAAAGGGAACAAAATCTTTTACATCACCAGCTGAGAAAATCACCTTTTTTTCTACCTCCAATCACAAACAAGAGAAAACCTGTGGAGAGGGCACAGTTTTAAGGTGCTTGGAAGCCGGTTGGAAGGAGATGTCAGGGGTTGTGTGCTTTATACGTACCCTGGGTTACTCATAACAAACCATATTCTGGAAGAATTGACCTTTTATTTAACAACAACAAAACCACGTTTTAAACTGCCATGCTTCTCGATCAGTCTTCATTTCTGCGCATGCTCGGAACTCTGTCCCATCCCTTTCTCACATGTGATATCACAATGAGGGGGGAGTTTTTTTTTACGCAGAGTGGCGAGTGTGTGGAATGGGCTGTGATGGAGGCCGATACAATAGGGTCTTTTAAGAGGCTCCTGGATAGGTACATGACACGTAGAAAAATGGAGAGCTGTGGGGAATATCAGGTAATTTTTAACGTAAGTAATGTTCGGCACAGCATTGGGGGCTGGAGGTTGAGGCGTTCTTTATCTACGTTGGAAATCCAAGAAACACACACAAAATGCTGGAGGAACTCCACATTGATACAATTTTCCTTAGATGCTGTCTGACCTGCAGCATTTTGTGTGTGTTCCTTGTTCTACCACTTCTTGTTTTGGAATTTTCTACCGGTGAGAAAATGCCTTGACCCATTCTCTCCGGATACATAATGATATCAAACATCTTTGCCCTGGGCAACAAGTAGCTTTCACATCACAAATGCGCCAGTCACCGATGAGACAGACTACAGCCCTTCCCTTCATGTTCATTGGCATTGCCATCACTGAGTTCACCACTGTCAGTCCCCTGGGGGAGGGTTCAGGGGGAATATTTATGTACAATACAGAAAGTGGAGTCACCTGTGTGTATTGTGATGATGCAAAAGTTGCTGGAGAATTTGCAAGTGGGAAGAAATCGAGAAATATTTGGGAATCTGACTTTTTAAAGCATTATTTAGTAAGCAAATCAGATATGGATAGTATGCAAAAGCTGTGATGAGAACATCCTTCATTACCTGCTACAGGCTTGCTACATAGGCAGTGTGAGAGTGCAGATGAACTCGATCAAATCCAGAGGAGATCAAAGTTCTTATTGACAGTGATTCACTAGCTTTTGAAATGAATATCTCAAAATATAAAATTCAGTGCAGACCATATTGTTGTCACTGGGTAAACATTGCACAGCACAAGGTTTTTGCACGCATATTTCAAATTGGAGGGGACATTAATGGGAATGAGGGGAGACTTCAGTGTCCCTGATGCCCTCACCTACAAGATGTGCATCCAGCTACAGCTTGTAACCCTGCACTTTAAGGAGCTGGAACTTGAAATGGATGAATTCCAGATCATCCGGCAGTTGGATGGGGGTGATGGATATCACATGAAGAGATGTGAATTACACCCAAGTTGCAGCACTCAGGAAACTGGGTGAGAGTCAGGAAGGGGAATGAGGTTAAATAGTCATTGTTGAGTAATCTTGTGGCCATCCCCCACAAGAATAGGTGGACCAGTTTGGAAGGTGTTGTGTGGGGATTACCTGATGGAGCAAAGTCAAGGGAGATAGGGGATTTGTTAGTTAGTGGAACAGAACTAGAAGGTGACTACTATCCTAGTAGTAATGCTCCCCTGTGGGGTGGGTGGTTAAACTGAAGTTGCAGGGAGGATTGGTGCCAGAATGACAAATCAGGTAGTGGAGAGATTGAGTTGAATTGACTTTATTACATACATCCTTCATATACTTAAAGAGTAGAAATCTTTATGTTATGCCTCCATCTAAGTGTGCAATTTATAGTAATTAATAATAATTAATATGTACAACAAGGCATACAAGGTAACAGAAATACAATTGTATCAGCATGAATGAATCAGTCTGATGGCCTGGTGAAGGGGCTGCCCCGGATCCTTGTGGTCCTGGCTTTTATGCTGCAGTACCGTTTCCCGGATGGTAGCTGCTGCAACAGTGTCTGGTTGGGGTGAATGAGTTCCCCAATGATCCTATGGGTCTGTTTTACACAATAATGTAAATACCCTGGATCGTGGGAAGTTCACATATACATATGGGCTAGGCTGTCTGCACCACTCTCTGCAGAGCCCTGCAACTGGGGAAGTACAGTTCCCATACCAGGCAGTGATGCAGACTCTCAGGATGTTCTCAAGTTGCCCCAGTAGAAAGTTCTTCAGATTTGGGGAACCATTCCAAACTTCTTCAACAGTCTGAGGTGAAAAAGGCGCTGTTATGCCGTTTTCACCAGACAGCCGGGATGTACAGACCTGGTGGGATCCTCGGTAAGGTGTATGCTGAGGAACTGAAAGCTGTTCACCCTCTGAACAGCAGATCCATTGATGTTAGAAGGATTTATCCTGTATCCATTCTTTCTGTCAGCCACAACCAGCTCCTTTGTTTTTGTGATATTGAGGGAGAGGTTGTTTTTCAGACACCAGACAGATGTTGTTCAGACTGCAGACAAAGTCAGCAATCAAAAGGTTGAGCATGGTGAGATGAATGTGATGAGCTGTGTATATCGCAATGCAAGAAGCATCGTTGGAAAGCCAGAATAGCCCACGGCATGGAATTTTGATATTGTAGTCATTACTGTGAGTTGGTAACACCCAACAATCTGAGGGATTTAGAGGAACAAATTTGTAGAGAGATCACAGACTATTCCAAGAAACAAAGGCTGAGATTGTAAGCGATTTTAACTTTCCATATATTGAGTGGGACTCCCATACTGTAAAAGAACTAAAAGGGGTAGAATTTGTCAAATGCGTCCTTAATCAGGACGTAGAATTCCTGATGTAGAAGTGTGAAATAAGCTGTTAGGAAACAATCCAGGGCTAGTGATTGAAATTAATGTATGGGAACACTTTGTATTCAGAGGTCATAATGCTATTATATTCCAAATAAATATGGAAAAAGAGAGGTCTGGAACACAGATTGAGTTTCTAAATTGGAGAAAGGTCAATTTTGATGGTATCAGAAAGGATTTGACAAGTGTGGTTTGGGACAGAATGTTTTTTGGCAAAGGAGTAAATAGTAAGTGGGACACCTTCAGAAGTGAAATTTTGAAGGTATAGAGTATGTATGTGCCTATCAAAATAAAAGTTGAGATGTAAATGATGCAGGGAACTTTGATTTTCAAGAGGAATCAAGGCCCCATTTTGTTCCTCTAAAAGCCTCAGACTGTTGGGTGCAACCAAGACTCATTAATGATTACAATATCATCATTCCATGCCCTGAGCATATCTGACGTTTTTTTAGTTGTCATCTGTTGGCTTCTAAAAGCTTGCCAATAGTTTTTGCTCTTTTGTTTGCCCTCTCTTTGGCCTTTATGTTGGGTTTGGCTTGTCATTTCGCCACAGTTGTGTCCTCCTGGCTTTACTACTTTGGGATGTATCCATCACTCAGCTCCCAAATTGCTCCAGAAACTCCAGCCATTGCTGCTCCATTGTCACTGCTGCCAGTTTCCCTTCCAATCAAGTCTGGCCAGCCTCTCTGTCATTGAAACATGGAGAAGTTCAGGACAGAAACATGCCATTTGGCCTATCTTCTCAATGCTGGAAAAACATTCGAGCTGTGGAATGCAATGACCTGCACCGTGACCATAGCACCTCCCATCCAGATACCCATCCAAACGTCTCTTAAATGGTAAAATGGAGCTACCATACACCACTTGTGCTGGCATCTCATTCCACACTCTCATGGCCAATAATTTGTTCCCCATAAATTTTCACACTTAAAATCAGTTGGAAAAGGCTGCTTGCATTTACCCATTCTATACCGTTATATTTTGTCTACATAGAAAACTACAGCACAATACAGGCCTTTTGGCCCAAACATATCCTTACCTTAGATCTACCTAGGCATACCCCTAGCCCTCTAACTTTCTAAACTCCTTGTATCCATCCAGGAGTCTCTTAAATGACCCCTTTGTTTCCGCCTCCACCACCACCATGGACTCGTGCATGCACTCACCACTCTCTGTGTGAGAAAAAGAAACCATCTTCTATACTTCTAACAAATCCTCAAATCAATATTGTTTCCTTGTTTATTTTTAGAGCTTTTTTCAGGTGTATAAGATGATGAGGGGCATTGATCGTGTGGATAGCCAGAAGTTTGTTCCTAGGTCAGAAATGGCTAACATGAGGGGGCATACAGACTTTTAAGGTGCTTGGAAATGTAAACCGAGGGGATGTCGGGGGGTATGTTTATTACGCAGAGAGTGTTGGATGTGCGTAATGCACTGCCAGCAGCAGAGTCCGAAGCAGATACAATAGGGTCTTTTAACAGCCTCTTAGATGGGTACATGGAGCATAGAAAAGTAGAGGGCTGTGTGCTGGGAAGTTCCAGGCAGTTTCCAGAGTAGGTTACATGGTCGGCACAGGACTGTGGGCCAGAGTGCCTGTAACGTGCTGTAGATATCACTGTTATATGTTAAGGAGCAAAACAACTTTGGTTAACTTCCGATCATCTGGTCCCACCCCCATCACTAAAGATGACTTAATTATCTCTGCCAGGGACCCAACAATTTCTGCTCTTGACTCCCACAGGGTCTAATCCACCCTAATCTGCCTCAGGATAGGAAACACCTCCTCCACTTTAGTCAGTACAGGATCCACGATGTTAATGCCGCTTTTCCAAACTTCCATAGACTCTGTGTCCTGTCTCCTGACTAAATAGAGATTTAAAAAAAAAACGAGGATCTCCCTATCTGCTTTGTTTCCACACATGGATTGCCACGCTGGTCTTACAGAGGACCAACTTTCTCCCTTGCAATCCTTTTGCTGTTACTCTGTCACTAGAATCACTTAGGATTATCCTTCATCTGTTTTGTGAGGGCAAAACATGCTTTCATTTAGCCATCCTGATTTATTTCTTATGTGTTCTCTTGCATTTCTTATACTCCATAAGAACCTGCCTGCCTATTCCTGTTATACAATTCCATTTTGTGCTTCACCAGGGTCTCAATATCTCTTGCAATCCAAGTTACCCTACAGTTTCTATCTTTACCTTTGATTCTGACATACCCGCTTTCTACTTTCAGAATTTCGCTTTGAAGGTCTCCCATTTACCAAGCACACCTTTACCATAAAGCTGCCTGTCCCAATCCACAGTTGCCAGATCCTAGTGTTGATTCCAGGTGTTGATCCATGTCCTGAACACATCCACCTTTCCTACGCTGCTCCTTGTATTGAAATATACAGGGCTCAGCATATTCACTGCACCATGCTGAGCTTTTTCATTCCTGACTTTGTCTGAGGACTGGACAACATCTGTCTCCACAACCCCTCCACTCTCTGTTCTGTTATTCAGCCCCCCAGGCCCCCTGCAACTTTAGTTTAGCCCTCCTTACCCCCACCTCCCACCATGCAGCTCTATCAGCCCTTTGGCTTTCCTCTCACAGATCAATGAAAAGGAGGTGCATACCAGGTACAGGCAGGTAGGAACAAATGGGGTACTTATGAAATACAGGAAATTCAAGTGAACACTTGAAAGAAATAAAAGAAGGCATGAAGTTGCCCCAGCAGACATGGTGAAGGAGAATCCTCAGGGATTCCGCATATATGTTAAGAGCAAAAAGATTGCAAGGGAAATAATTAATCCTCTGGAAGATCAAAATGGTAATCCATATGAAGGATAGCATAGACTTGGGGAGATTTTTTCTGCATCCGTATTTACTCAGGAGATGGACACAGAGTCTATAGAAGTGAGGCAAAGCCGCATCAACTTCATGGACGCTGTACAGATTACAGAGGTGGAGGGGTTTGCTGTTTTGAGGCAAATTAGTGTGGATCAATCCCCAGGGCCTGACAAGTTGTTCACTTGGACCCTGCGGAAGACAAGTGCAGAAATTATCGGGGCCTTAGCACAGATATTTAAATCATCCTTAGTGACAGGTGAGGTACTGGAGGATTGGAGGACAGACAATGTTGTTCTGATGTTCAAGAAAGGCTGCAAAAATAAACTAGGAAATTATACGTTGGTGAGCTTGACATCAGAACTGGGAAAGTTATTGGAATGTGGGTGCAGGAACCAGGTATATACTGTAAGTATTTGGATAGGTGTGGACCAAAAAAGGATAGGCAGCGTGGCTCTAGCCAATCTTATAGAGTCTCTTGAGGAAGTTATAAGGAAAGTGGATGAGGGCAAGGCAGTGGATGTTGTCTATATGGACGTTAGCAAGGCACTTGACAAAGTCTCATATGGGAGGTTGGTCAAGAAGGTTCAGTCACTCAGCATTCAAGATGAGAGAGTAAATCGGATGAGACACTGTCTTTGGGAGAAGCCAGTGTGGTAGCAGATGGTTGCCTCTCTGACCGGAGGCCACTGACTAGTGGTTGCCACAGGGATCAGTGCTGGATCTGTTGTTGTTTGTCATCTATATCAGTAACCTGGATGACAGTGTGGTTAACTGGATCAGCAAATTTCTGTATGACAACAAGACTGGGGGTTTAGCGGACTGTGAGATTTATTTCTTATGTGTTCTCTTGCATTTCTTATACTCCATTAGAACCTGCCTATCCCTCTTATGTAACTCCATTTTGTGCTTCACCAGGGTCCCAATATCTCTTGAAATCCAAGGTCCCTACAGTTTAACATATCCTCTTCGCTGACGATCAACACTGCTGCACCTCAGAGGTGTGTGCTTAGCCCACTGCTCTACTCTCTGCATACACATGTCTGTGTGGCTAGGCATAACTCAAACACCATCTACAAATTTGCTGACGATACACCCATTGTTGGTAGATTCTCAGATGGTGACGAGGGGGCGTACAGGAGTGAGATATGCCAGCTAGTGGAAGGGTGCCACAGCCACAACCTGGCACTCAACGTCAGTAAGATGAAAGAGCAGATTGTGGACTTCAGGAAGAGTAAGATGAGGGAGCACATACCAATCCTCATGGAGGGATCAGAAGTAGAGACAGTGAGCAACTTTAAATTCCTGGGAGTCATGATCTCTGAGGATCTAATCTGGTCCCAGCACATGGATGGAGTCAGAAAGAAGGCAAGACAGTGGCTATGCTTTCTTAGGACTTTGACGCGGTTTGGCATGTCAACAAATACGCTCAAACACTTCTATAGTTGCAGCGTGGAGAGCATTCTGACAAGCTGCATCACTGGCTGGTGTGGAGGGGCTTCTGCACAGGACCGTAAGAAGCTGCAGAAGGTTGCAAATCTAGTCAGCTCCATCTTGGGTACTAGCCTACAAAGTATCCAGGACATCTTTAGGAAGCGGTGTCTCAGAAAGGCAGCGTCCATTGTTACTGTCCTCCAGCACCCAGGGCATGCCCTTTTCTCATTGTTACCTTCAGGCCTGAATGAAGGCACACACTCAGTGATTCAACAGCTTCTTCCCCTCTGCCATCCGATTCCTAAATGGACTTTGAAGCTTTGGACACTATCTCACTTCTACTGTTTTTGCACATTTTTAATGATCTATCCATTACACATAATTTATTTAATTGTTTATTTCTAATGTTTTAATGAATTTATTTTATTATTATTATTATTATTATTATTATTATTATCTATGCTAGGCTATGTACTGCATTGAACTGCTGCTGCAAAGTTAACAAATTTCACGACACATGCCGGTGATAATCAACCTGATTCTGATTCCGAGTTTCTATCTTTACCTTTTATTCTGAGAAGCACATAACCGCTTTGTATTTTCAAAATTTCACTTTGAGGGACTCCCATTTACCAAACACACCTTTGCCATAAAGCAGCCTGTCCCAATCCACAGTTGCCAGATCCTAGTATCTTAATTCCAGGTGTTGATCCATGCCCTGAACACATCCGCCTTTCCTACGCTGCTCCTTGTATTGAAATATACAGGTCTCAGCATATTCACTGCACCATGCTCAACTTTTTCATTCCTGACTTTGTCTGAGGACTGAACAACATCTGTCTCCACAACCCCTCCACTATCTGGTCTGTTATTCAGCCTCCCATTCTCCCTGCAACTTTGGTTTAACCCCCCCCCCACCTTACCCTCACCTCCCAGCATGCAGCTCTATCACCCCTTTTGCTTTCCTCTCCCAGATCAATGAAAATGAGGTACAGACCAGGTACAGGCAGATAGGAACAAATGGGGTACTTATAAAATACAGGAAATTCAAGTGAACACTTGAAAGAAATAAAAGAAGGCATGAGGTTGCCCCAGCAGACAAGGTGAAAGAGAATCCTCAGGGATTCTGCAGATATGTTAGGAGCAAAAGGATTACCAGGGGAAAAAATTAATCTTCTGCAAGATCAGAATGGTAATCCATAACAGGAGACAAAATAGATGGGAAGATTTTTTTTCTGCATCCGTATTTACACAGGAGATGGACACAGAGTCTATAGAAGTGAGGCAAAGGAGCATCAACTTCATGGACCCTGTACAGATTACAGAGGTGGAGTTGTTTACTGTCATAAGGCAAATTAGTGTGGATAATTCCCCAGGGCCTGACAAGTTCTTCCCTGGGACCCTGCGGAAGACAAGTGCAGAAATTGTTAGGGCACAAACACAGATATTTAAATAATCCTTCGTGACAGGTGAGGTACTGGAGGATTGGAGGACAGACGATGTTGTTCTACTGTCCAAGAAAGGCTTTAAAAATAAATAAGAAACTGTACGTTGGTGAGCTTGACATCAGTCGGGGCAAAGTTATTGCACGTTATGTGCAGGAACTGGAGATGTAAGTATTTGGATAGATGTGGACTGATTAAAGATAGACAGCATGGCTTTCTGCATGGCAGGTCAGGTCTAACCAGTCTTATAGAGTCTCTCGAGGAAGTTATCAGGAAAGTGGATGAAGGCAAGGCAGTGGATGTTGTCTACATGGACGTTAGCAAGGCACTTGACAAAGTCTCATATGGGAGGTTTGTCAGGAAGGTTCAGTCACTCAGCATTCAAGATGAGATAGTAAATTGGATGAGACACTGTCTTTGGGAGAAGCCAGAGTGTGGTAGCAGTTGGTTGCCTCTATAACTGTAAGCCTGTGATTAGTCGTGTGCCACAGGGATCAGTGCTGGATCTGTTGTTGTTTGTCATCTCTATCAGTAATCTGGATGTTGGTGTGCTTAACTGGATCAGCAAATTTGTGGGTGACAGCAAGATTGGTGGTGTATTGGACAGCGAGGAAGACTATCATGGCTTGCAGTGTGATCTGGACCTGCTGTAAAATGTTTTGAGAAATGTAAGGTAGAAGTTAAAGCAGAAACGTGCAGGGTGTTGCAGTTTGGTAGGACCTACCAGGGTGGATCTTACACAGTGACTGTTCGGGCACTGAGGAGTGCTGTAGTGGAAAGGGATCTGGGAATACACGTCTATAATTCACTGAAAGTGGTGTCACAGTTTGGTAGGGACGGAAAGAAGGTTTTTGGTACATTGGCCTTCATGAACCAAACTAGTGAGTACAGGAGATGAATGTTATGTTGACATCGTACAAGACATTGGTGAGGCCTAATTTGGAGTACTGAGTGCAGTTTTGGTCACCAACCTACAGGAAAGATGTAAAGACTTTGAAGGAGTTCAGAGAAAATTCGCAAGGATGTTGCCAGGTCTGGAGGACTTGGGTTGTAAGGAGAGATTGAACAGGTCAGAACTTTATTCCATAAGACCATAAGACAAAGGAGCAGAAGTCGGTCACTCGGCCCATCGAGTCTGCTCTGCCATTTTATCTTGAGCTGCTCCAGTCAATTAGTCCCATTCCCCCACCTTCTCACCATAATCTTCGATGTCCTGGCTACTCAGATGCCTATCAATCTCTGCCTTATGTACACCCAATGACTTGGCCTCTACTGCGGCCCGTGGCAACAAATTCACCACCCTCTGGCTAAAAGAATTTCTTGCATCTCTGTTCTGAATGGGCACCCTTCAATCTTTAAGTCATGTCCTCTCGTACTGGACTCCCCCACCATGGGAAACAACTTTGCAGCATCCACTCTGTCCATTCCTTTCAACATTCAAATGTTTCTATCAGGTCTTCCCTCATTCTTCTAAATTCCAAGGAGTACAGTCCAAGAGTGGTCAAACATTCTTTATACGTTAACCCTCTCGTTCTTGGAATCATTCCAGTGAATCTTCTCTGAACCCTTTCCAAAGACAGCACATCCTTTCCTAAATAAGGAGTCCAAAACTGCATACAGTATTCCAAGTGAGGTCTTATCAGTGCCTGATGGAGCCTCAACATCACATCCCTGATTCTATACTCTATTCCTCTAGAAATGAATGCCAACATTGCATTTGCCTTCTTCACCACCAACTCAACCTGGAGGTTAACCTTAAGGGTATACTACACGAGGACTCCCAAGTCCCATTGCGTCTCAGAATTTGAATTCTCTCCCTATTTAAATAATAGTCTGCCTGTTTCTTTCTTCTACTAAAGTGCATGACGATACACTTTCCAACATTGTAATTAATTTGCTGCTTCTTTGCCCATTCCCCCAATCTTTCCAAGTCTCTCTGCAGACTCTCTTTCCTCAGCACTATCAGCCCCCCAACTATCTTTGTATTGTCAGCAAACTTAGCCACAAAGCCATCTATTCTATAATCCAAATCGATGATATACAATGTAAAAAGAAGTGGCCCCAACATAGAACCCTGTGGAACACCACTGGTAAACGGCAGCCAACCAGAATGGGATCCCATTACTCCCACTCGCTGTTTCCCACTAATCAACCAACGCTCTATCCACGTATGTAACTTTCCCATAATTCTGTGGGCTCTTATCTTGTTTCGCAGCCTCATGTGTGGCACCTTGTGAAATGGTTCCTCAGTGAAGACTGATGCAAAATACTCGTTCAGTTCCTCCGCCATCTCCTTATTTCCTATTACAATTTCTCCAGCATCGTTTTCTATCGGTCCTATATCTACTGTCACCTGTCTTTTACTCTTTATATATTTGAAAAAGCTTTTAGTTGAAAATAATATCTGTCTTCCCACTAATTTTGCTTCCTTGTTTGCCCTCTGCTTCGCTTTTACTTTGGCTTTGACTTCTCTTGTCAGTAATGGTTGCGTCCTTTTTCCATTCGAAAATTTCCTGAGGGTTCCTTCACTCTATCTCACTAATTACTTCCGGTTCATTGCACAATACCCAATCCAGTACAGCCGATCCCCTAGTGGGCTCAACAACAAGCTGTGATTATGAAAATTGACAAGGGAGAGCCAATCATGTTGTGATCATTGCTTCCTAAGGGTTCCTTCACTTCCATCTCTCTCATCACCTCTGGTTCATCACACAATACCTAATCCAGTACAGCCAATCCCCTAGTGGGCTCAACAACAACCTGTTCTAAAAAGCCATCTCGGAGACATTCTACAAATTCTCTCTCTTGATATCCAGTGCCGACCTGATTTTCCCAATCCACTTGCATGTTAAAATTCCCCACAATTGGAATTCCTTGGAATGTAGAAGATTCAGGGGAGACGATGGAAGTACACCAAAATTATGAATGTTATAGATGGGGTAAATGCAAGCTGGGTTTTACCACTGAGATGGGGTGGGATTACAACCAGAGGCCATGGGTTAAGGGTGAAAGGTGAGGGGAAAATGAGGGGAAACGTAATCACACTGATGGTCATTCAGGTATGGAATGAGCAGCCAGTACAAGTGGTGCAAGCAAGCTCAATTTCAACATTTAAGAGGTCCGTATAGGTACCTGGATGGTAGGAATATGGGAGTGGGCAGTTTAAATAGTTCAGCACAAACTAGGTGGCCCAAAGGGCTGGATTCTGTGTTGTACTTTTCAATGACTGACAAGAACCTGAAATAATATGATTATTCATTTAATTCCTTTTAACAACTGTGTGGACCAACCATTCATCTGGGCAGGAAATGTTTACATGGCTTCAAAAGTGTGGCACTTTATATTGACAGTAGATAAAAGAAAATCCCAGCGACACATCAACAAAGGGTATCTGCATGAGAGTGGTCAGTTACTGTGGGGCCAGGCACCCATGCATCTCAGTGGGAACAGGGAATAATACTAATGGAGAGAGTCAAACTGAGCCAGGTCACAGATTGGAGATGGCAGAAATGCCCCATTCTTATTCCAGATACCAGCACTGTGCCCATTTGGAAGATGATTTCTCTCTCCAACGTGGGTTGAACCTCACTGTAACAGTGTGATATCAGATCACACCTTGACAACTCAAGTGATCTAATCTGAAATGTTGTCCTTCACTTTATGATGTACTATAAATCTTTCTTCAGGTTAAAAACGACAAGGAAATTATCTACGGGTTTGTCTGACACAACACGCTGTTTTGCTGTCTATGTCCAGATATTTAAGAAGTGAAACAAGGGATTCACTCAATCATCATTTCTACTCAGACTGTGGGGAGTGATTCATCGATCATCATTCCTACTCAGACTGTGGGGAGTGATTCATCGATCATCTGACCGACTGGCATGCTGTCAATTTACACGGGGGGAATCCATTTATCTGCTCAGACAGTGGGAATGGGTTCAGTCGGTCATTTCAACTGAAGGTACATCAGATGGATCTCCATGGGGAAGGCCATTCACCTGTTCTGTGGGTGAGAATGGATTGAGACGGTCTTCCTGTCTGTTGGATACGCCAGTCAGTGCACATTGAATTTGTGGGGAAGGATTCACTCAGTCAACTGACCTAATGGCTCTACAGCGAGTTCACACCGGGGAGCGGCCGTTCACCTGCTCAGACTGTGGGAAGGGATTCACGTTGTCAGCTCATCTGCAAGCACACCAGTCAGTTCACACTGGGGAGAGGCCATTCACCTGCTCGGACTGTGGGAAAAGATTCACTTCATCATCTCAACTTAAGATACATCAGCAAGTTCACACTGGGGAGAGGCCATTCGCCTGCTCGGACTGTGGGAAAGGATTCACTTCATCATCTCAATTTAAGGTACATCAGCGAGTTCACACTGGGGAGAGGCCGTTCACCTGCTCAGAATGTGGGAAAGGATTCAGTTCATCATCTAACCTCAAAGTGCATCAGCGAGTTCACACTGGGGTGAGGCCGTTCACCTGCTCAGAATGTGGGAAGGGATTCACTCAGTCATCCAACCTACGGAGTCACCAGCGAATTCACACTGGGGAGAAGCCGTTCATTTGCTCAGACTGTGGGAAAGGATTCAGTTCATTATCTAACCTTAAGGTGCATCAGCGAGTTCACACTGGGGAGAGGCCGTTCACCTGCTCAGACTGTGGGAAAGAATTCACTTCAACATTCCAACTTAAGTTACATCAGCGAGTTCACACTGGGGAGAGGCCGTTCATCTGCTCAGAATGTGGGAAAGGATTCACTTCATCATCTAATCTTAAGCTACATGAGCGAGGTCACAGTGGGGAGAGGCCATTCACCTGCTCAGACTGTGGGAAGGGCTTCAGGTCGTCATCTCACCTACTGAAACACCAATTAGTACACACTGGTGAGAGGCCATTCACCTGCTTGGACTGTGGGAAAAGATTCACTCAGTCATCCCACCTACAAGCACATCAGCGCGTTCACACGGGGGAAAGGTCGTTCACCTGCGCAGAGTGTGGGAAAGGATTCACTTCGTCATCTACACTTAAGGTACATCAGCGCGTTCACACAGGGGAGAGGCCGTTCACCTGCTCAGTCTGTGGAAAAGGATTCATTCAGTCATCCCACCTGCGAGCACACTACTCAGTTCACACCAGGGAGACTCTGGACACCTGCTCGGACTTTGGGAAGAGATTCTCTCAACCAAATCAACCAAATGTGCATCATTGAGTTCACACTGGAGAGCCCATTCACTGGATGTGTGTCAATCACTGTTGCTGAATGCAATTTCGAGAGTGACTGTCGGTGCTGAACTCTGCAATTATTGCTGCTGCTCACCACACCCAGTTCTGCACCCTGGTCACTGGGCATGAGAAGGGTTTCTTCTGCTGCATATTCACCTTTAATGGGATAAGTGTTTAATACTCTGGACCTGAGACAAATAAATCAGTTCTATTTGAAACTCTGTCTCTGGTACTTAGTGAATTGATAACACAGTAGAGAGTCAACTCAGGCTGCCTGGACCTTGCCGAGATTCAATTCCACGACAATCCTTTTAAATCATCCCCTGTTGGTCCCCTCTCACTCTCCCTGTGGTGATGGGTTCCAAACAGTCACCACTCTGTGGGTGAAGAGGTTTCCCTTGAATTTCCTGCAGACTGAAGAAGTTGAGCTGACTGCAGTTCTGTCTGAGATGTTCTTCGCCCCTCAAATCTCTGGATGAGGAAGAATGACATTGGTAGTTAACCTCCTTTGTCACGACTCATTTCCATTTTATGGGTCATTTTTCCTACTTACAAAGGGTTGTTGAAAACACCAGTGTCGTTTAAAGACTGAAAGCAGAATGGGAAGCCATCAGTTGGATGTTCAAAGAATCATGGTCAGAAGCCAGAGGCAGGTCTGCACAGGGTAGAGTTTGGGGCTCTGGAAGATGGTTGGGGTAAGAACGTATCATGAGAAGGGAATCAGCAGCAGTGAGTGGAACCGAATAACAGAGTAGGAACATTTCGAAGCTGATTGACAGAAAATAATTGGGTTGTCTGACTGATGACAGAAACAATACCTGTTGTGAGGTGCTCCATTGGTCGAGGGAGATGTGGGTGTTGGGAATGGTTATATCTATTGAGGGAGTTAGTCCTGCTTGTTCATCCTGTAATATAATTTCTGGATGGTTATTGTATAACCATATAACAATTACAGCATGTAAACAGGCCATCTCGGCCCTTCTAGTCCATGATGAAAGCTTACTCTCACCTAATCCCACCAACCTGCCCTCAGCCCATAACCCTCCATTCCATTCCCGTCCATATACCTATCCATTTTTAAAAAAATATCGAACCTGCTTCTACCACTTCTACTGGAAGCTCCTCCACACAGCTACCACTCTCTGAGTAAAGAGGTTCCCACTTGTGTTACCCCTAAACTTTTGCCCCCTAACTCTCAAATCATGTCCCCTTGTTTGAATCTCCCTTACTGTCAATGGAAAAAGTCTATCTGCATCAACTCCATCTATCTCCGTCATAATTTTAAATACCTCTATCAAGTCTCCACTCAAACTTCTACGCTCCAAAGAATAAAGACCTAACTTGTTCAACCTTTCTCTGTAACTTAGGTGCTGAAACCCAGGTAACATTCTAGTAAATCTTCTCTGTACTCTCTCTATTATATTGACATCTTTCCTATAATTCGGTGAACAGAACTGTACACAGTACTCTGAATTCGGCCTGAACAATGCCTTGTATAATTTTAACATTACATCCCAACTCCTATACTTAATGCTCTGATTTATAAAGGCTAGCATACCAAAAGCTTTCTTCACAACCCCATCCACATGAGATTCCACCTTCAGGGGACTATTCACCGTCATTCTATTATCTATGCCCCATAGATCACTCTGTTCTACTGCATTCTTCAATGCCCTACTATTTACCATGTATGTCCTATTTTGATTAGACCTACCAAAATGTTGCACCTCACACTTATCAGCATTAACCTCCATCTGACATCTTTCTGTCCACTCTTCTAACTTGCTTAAATCTCTCTGCAAGCTTTGAAAACCTGCTTCAAAAAGTTCAATATGTTTTATCAAACATGACCTTCCACCCACAAATCCATGTTGACTGTTCCTAAACAGACCCTGTCTAATCAGATAATTATATATACCATATCTAAGAATATTTTCCATTAATATACCCACCACTGATGTCAGACTTACAGGCCCATCATTGCTAGGTTTACTCTGAGAACCCTTTTTAAACAATGGAACAACATGAGCAATACGCCAATCCTCCGGCACCATCCCCCTTTCAAATGACATTAGAAATATTTTTGTCAGAGTCGCTGTTATTTCTACACTAACTTCCCTCAAGGTTCTAGGGAATATCCTGTCAGGAAAGGAGACTTGTCCACTTTTATATTCTTTAAAAGCTTTAGTACTTCCTCTTCGTTAATCCTCTTAGTTTCCATAACTACCCAACTTGTTTCCCTGACCTTACACAATTCAATATAATTCTCCGAAGTGAATACCTATGAAAATAATTTTTTTCAAAACCTCCCCCACTCCTTTTGGCTCCACACAGAGCTGTCCACTCTGATTCTCTAAGGGACCAATTTTATCCCCCATTATCCTTCTGCTATTAACTTAACTGTAGAAACCCTCTGGATTCATTTTCACCTTACTTGCCAAAGCAGCCTCATATCCTCTTTTAGCTTTCCTAATTTATTTTTACATTTTTACATTCTTTATATTAGATTCTTTTTACATTCTTTATATTCCTCGAGCACCACAATTGCTCCATGCTGCCTATATTTATTATAGATCTCTCTCATTTCCCTGACCAAGTTTCCAATCTCCCTTGAAAACCATGGCCCTCTTGAACTTTTAACCTTTCCTAATAAGAACATAAAGATTCTGTACCCTCAAAATTTCACCTTTAAATGACCCCCATTTCTCTATTATATCCTTCCCATAAACAAATTGTCCCAATCCACTCCTAAATCTTTTTGCATCTCCTCAAAGTTAGCCTTTCTCCAATCAAAAATCTCAACCCTGGTTCCAGTCCTATCCTTCTCCATAATTATTTTGAAACAAATGGTATTGTGATCACTGGACCCTATGTGCTCCCCAACACATACCTCCGTCACCTGAGCTGTCTCATTCGCAGCAGGAGATCCAACACTGCCACTTCTGTAGTTGGTACCGCTATGTATTGCTGCAAAAAACTATCCTACACACATTTTACAAACTCAAAACCATGCAGCCATTTTACAGAATGGGCTTCCCAGTCTGTGTGTAGAAAATTAAAATCTGCCACAATCACAACCTTGTGCTTACTACAAATATCTGCTATCTCCTTACAAATTTGCTCCTCCAATTCTCGCTCCCCAGTAGGTGGTCTAAAATACACCCCTATGTGTTACTACACCTTTCCCATTCCTTAATTCCACCCAAATAGCCTCCCTGGACGAGCCCTCTAATCTATCCTGTGAAAACACCACCCCAATGTTTTCTCGGACAAGCAATGCAACGCCTTCCCCTCTTGCCCCTCTGATTCTATCACACCTGAAGCAACGAAATCTAGCAATATTTAGTTGACAATCACACCCCTTCTGTAACCATATTTCATTAATAGCTACAACATCATATTTCCAGGTATCAATCCATGCTCTAACCTCATCCACCATTCTTACAATGCTCCTAGCATTAAAATAGATGCATTTAAGAAACTCTCCACCTCTTCCTATCTGCTTATCCCTAATGGTGCACGCAACTTTATTATCTTTTTGTTTTCCTTCTCTCCTACATCTTCGGTCTGAACCCTCCTACATCAGGGAGGAAGTTCAAATCAGCTCCGTGTTAAAAGTCTAACCATCACAGTAACTGAAGGCAGCTGCGGGTTCATGAGGGAACGTTACTGTCAGATTCTGCAGTTCTTTTGGCTGCTCATCGCACCCAGGACTGAACCCTGGTCACTGAGCCTTGGAGGAGTCTGTACTGCTGATGTTAGCCTTAAACTAGGCTTGTGTTTAATATTGTGGATCTGTGAAAGATAAATCAGTTTTGTATTCAATCCCGTGTTTCAGGTACTTACTGTCTCTACTGCACTCACAATGTATTGTAGAAAGGCCACTCGGCCCATCTGGTTCCTGCCCATGTTTCTGTTCCATATCCATATATCAAAATCTACCCCTGCCGTTCCCCTCTCACTATCCCTGAGGTGACAGGTTGCAACTAGTCACCTCTCCGTGGGATAGGAGATTTCCCTTGAATTTCACAGAATCATAGAAATCTATTTTCCTAAGCTCCATGTACCTATCTCATAGTCTCTTAAAATACCCTCTTGAATCTGCCTCTACCACCATTGCTGACAGTGCATTCCACAGACACACACCACTGTTTGCTTAAAAAAACTTAGCTCTGATATCTTCTCTGTACCTACTTCCAAGCAGTTTAACCCTATTCCCCCTCGTGTTAGCCGTTTCAGCCCTGGGGAAAAACCTCTGGCTATCCACACGACCAATGCCTCTCATCATCTTATACACCCGCATGATTTTCTCCAGTCTGAATAAGACGATGAGCTCACTGTGGTTTTGATGTTCCCTCCCCCCTCTCCTCATCTCTCCCTCCCCTTCCCTCCCCTACCCCTTCCCCTCTCCCTCCCCCTCTCTCTCTCCCTCCCTCCCCCTTTGTGTTTGATGTCACTGACCCGCCTCACTCAGGCACTTAAAGTGACACTCACTGTAAGCGAACCTGCAGTCGCGTAACACAATGCACCTCTAAAGTCTGACAGCAGACTAGCGAGTGAATCTTCGAGGGTGCAGAGTCAGAAACCGAAGAGTTGCCAGACTGAGTCAGGCTTTGTGGCTGCAAAGAGAGATGGGGTCCAGAGTTTACAAGGAGGAGGAATCAGACCAGCTGGATGTGGCTACAAAAGAAAGATTAGAAGCATTTGGAAACTGGTTGATCAAAATGCAAGGATTAGGAACTCGGAGAATGGGAACAACATCTTTTACATCACCAGTTGAGAAAATCATCATTAGTACTCTTTTCTGTAGATTGTGTGTTGCTTGTTCTACCTCCTCTTGCTCTGGACCTTTCTACCGGTGAGAACATGTTTTGTCCCATTCTCTCTCGGTACTTAACGATATCAAACACCTTTGTCATGGGTAACAAGTAGCTTTCACATCACAAATGTGCCATATTCCGGTGAGACAGACGACTGCCCTTCCCTTCATATACATTGGCATTTCCATCACTGAGTTCACCACCGTTAGCCATTGGGGGAGGGTTCAGAGGAAATATTTATGTAGAGTACAGAAACTGGGGATGCCTGTTTGCATTTTGGTGATGCAAGATTTGCTGGAGAATTTGCAAGTGGGAAGAAGTGGAGTGATATTTGGAAACCTGACTTTTTAAAGCATACTTTAGCAAGCAAACCACATATGGACAATGTGCAAAAGCTTTGGTGAGAAAATACTCCATTTCCTGTTATAGGCCTGCTGCATAGGTTGTGTGAGAGTGCAGATGAACTCGATCAAACCCAGAGGAGATCAAAGTTCCTATTGACAGTGATTTGCTAGCCGTGATAATGAATACGTCTCTATATAAAATTCACTGTGCACATCTTGTCACTGGGTAAAAAATTCACAGTACAAGATTTATCTTCACGCTGGTTATTATAAATTAGAGGGGAGATTAGTACAAATTGTAGGGGGTATTGGAGGGAAGGAGGGGAGACCTCCAGTGTCCCTGATGCCCTCACCTACAAGATGTGCAGCTAGTAACCCTGCATTTCAATGAGCTGCAACTTGAAATGGGTGAATTCCAGATCATCCAGCAGTTGGAGGGGGTGATAGATATGACATGCAGAGAGGTGAGTCACACCCAAGGCGCCGGACACAGGAAACTGGGTGAGAGTCAGGAAGGAGAATGAGGTTAAATAGGCATCGCAGAGTACTCTAGTGGCCATCCCCCACAACAACAGGTGGACCATTTTAGAAACTGTTGGGGGGGGGGATTACCTGGCAGAGGAAAGTCAAAAGGCTGATAGGGGATTTGTTAGTTAGAGGAACAGAACAAGAGGGGATGAATATCCTTGTGGTAAGGCTTGCTAGTGGTAGTGAGCAGGGGAGGGGGTGATGTGGTTAAAATAAGTTGGAGGGGGAATGGGAGCCAGAATGACAGAACAGATAGTGGAGAGGGTGAATTGAATTGACTTTATTAGTTACATATTTCATAAACATGAGGAGTAGAAATCTTTACGTTACATCTCCATCTGAATGTGCAATGTGTAACTTATGGTAGATTGTTTGCACATAGGACAGTCAATATAACATCGAAAAGCAATTGTATCAGCATGAATTAATCAGTCTGATGGCCTGGTGGAAGATGATGTCCCGGAGCCTGTTGGTCCTTTTGCTGTGGTACCGTTTCCTGGATGATAGCAGCAGGAACAGTTTGTGGTTCTGGTGAATTGGGCCTGTTTGTCCCTGGTATTCGTTGGGCCCTTTTTGCACACCTGTCTGTGTAAATGTACTGAATCGTGGAAAGTAGATTGTGCAATGTATAGTTTCCTTGTTTATATTTAGAGACATTTTTAGGTGTATAAAATGATGAGGGGTATTGTGCGTGTGGGTGGCCAGAGGTTTTTTCCCAGGGTTGAAATGGTTAACACGAGGGGGCATAGTTTTAAGGTGCTTGGAAATAGATACTGAGGGATGTCAGGGGTAAGATTTTTACACAGAGAGTGGTGCGTGCGTGGAATGCACTGCCAGCAGCAGTGGTCCAGGCAGATAAAATGGGGTCTTTTAAAAGCCTCTTAGATAGGTACATGAACTCAGAAAAACAGAGGATGATACGCTTGGGAAATTCTGGGCAGTTACTAGAGTAGGTTACATGGTTAGCACAACATTTTAGGCTGAATGGCCTGGAATATGCAGTAGATTTCTACGTTCTATTTTGAACAGTGAAGTAACTTCTCTTCTTTAAACTGTACAGGGTCCACGATTTTAATGCCACTTTTTCACACTCCCATAGAATCTTTGTCCATCTCCAGAGTAAATAGAGATGGAAAAATATTTAAGATCTCCCCCATCTGCTTTGGTTCCACACGTGGATTGCCATTCCGGTCTTCCAGAGGACCAACTTTGTGCCTTGCAATCCTTTTGCTCTTAATCTATCACTAGAATCCCTGAGGATTATCCTTCACCTTTTCTGTGACAGCAACCTCATGCCTTCGTTTAGCCATCCTGATTGATTTCTTATGTGTTCTCTTGCATTTCTTATACTCCATAAGAAACTGACTGCCTACCCCTGATATGCATTTCCATTTTGTGCTTTACGAGGGTCTCAATATCTCTTGCAATCCGAGTTTCCCTACAGTTTCTATCTTTACCTTTTATTCTAACTAGGAGATACCCGCTTTGTACTTTCAGAATTTTGCTTTGAAGGCCTCCCATTTACCAAGCACACCTTTGCCATAAAGCAGCCTGTCCCAATCCACAGTTGCCAGATCCTTGTGTTGATTCCAGGTGTTGATCCATGTCCTGAACACATCCACCTTTTCTACGCTGCTCCTTGTATTGAAATATACAGGGCTCAGCATATTCACTGCACCATGCTCAACTTTTTCATTCCTGACTTTGTCTGAGGCCTGAACAACATCTGTCTCCACAACCTCTCCACTACCTGTTCTGTTATTCAGGCTCCCATTCCCCCTGCAACTTTAGTTTAAACTCCCCCCCCCCCCCCCCCAGCCACTCCAACCTCCCAGCATTGAGCTCTATCACACCTTTGGCTTTCCTCTCCCTGATCAATAAAAAGGAGGTGCATACCAGGTACAGGCAGATAGGAACAAATGGGGTACTTATGAAATACAGGAAATTCAAGTGAACACTTATGAAAGAAATAAAAGAAGGCATGAGGTTGCCCCTGCAGACAAGGTGAAGGAGAATCTGCAGATATGTTAAGAACAAAAAGATTGCAAGGGAAAAAATTAATTCACTGGAAGATCCGAATGGTAATCCATATAAAGGGATAACATAGACTTGGGGAGATTTTTTTCTGCATCTGTATTTACTCAGGAGATGGACACAGAGTCTATAGAAGTGAGGCAAAGCCGCATCAACTTCATGGGCCCTGTACAGATTACAGAGGTGGAGGTGTTTGCTGTCTTGAGTGTAGATCAATCCCCAGGGCCTGACACGTTGTTCCCTGTGACCCTGCGGAAGACAAGTGCAGAAATTATCGTGGCCTAAGCACAGATATTTAACTCATCCTTAGTGACAGGTGTGGGACTGGAGGACAGGTGATGATTGGAGGACAGCCAATGTTGTTCCAATGCTCAGCAAAGGCTCTAAAAATAATTAAGAATTTGTACGTTGGTGAGCTTGACATCAGTCGGGGCAAAGTTATTGCACGTTATGTTCAGGAACTGGAGATGTAAGTATTTGGATAGATGTGGACTGATTAAAGATAGACAGCATGGCTTTCTGCATGGTAGGTCAGGTCTAACCAATCTTATTGAGTCTCTCGGGGAAATTATAAGGAAAGTGGATGAGGGCAAGGCAGTGGATGTTGTCTGCATGGATGTTAGCAAGGCACTTGGCAAAGTCTCATATGGGAGGTTGGTCAAGAAGGTTCAGTCACTCAGCATTCAAGATGAGACAGTAAATTGGATGAGACACTGTCTTTGGGAGAAGCCAGAGTGTGGTGGCAGGTGGTTGCCTCTCTGACCGGAGGCCTGTGACTAGTAGTGAGCCACAGGGATCAGTGCTGGATCTGTTGTTGTTTGTCATCTATATCAGTAATGTGGATGATAACATGGTCAGCTGGATCATCAGATTTGGGGACGACACTAAGATTGGGGTGTAATGAACCGCGAGGAGGACTGTCATGTATATCAGTAATGTGGATGATAACATGGTCAGCTGGATCATCAGATTTGGGGACGACACCAAGATTGGGGTGTAATGAACCGCGAGGAGGACTGTCATGTATATCAGTAATGTGGATGATAACATGGTCAGCTGGATCATCAGATTTGGGGACGACACTAAGATTGGGGTGTAATGAACCGCGAGGAGGACTGTCATGGCTTGCAGTGCAATCTTGATCAGCTGGAAAAATGGGTTAAGAAATGCAAAATGGAGTTTAATAGAGACAAGTGTGGGGTGTTGCATTTTGGTAGGAACTAGGTTTTACACAGTGACTGGTCGGGCACTGAGGAGTGTTGCAGAGGAAAGGGATCGAGGAATACACGTCTGTATTTCACTGAAAGTGGTGTCACAGTTCAATAGGGACGGAATGAAGGATTTTGGCACATTGGCCTTCATAAACCAAAGTTCTGAGTACAGGAGGTGGATGTTATGTTGACTTTGTACAAGACAATGGTGAGGCCTAATTTGGAATATTGAGTGCAGTTTTAGTCACCAACTTACAAGAAAGATGTAAAGACTTTGGAGGAGTTCAGAGAAAATTCACAAAGATGTTGCCAGGTCTGGAGGACTTGGGTTATAAGGAAAGATTGAACAGGTCAGGACTTTATTCCTTGGAATGTAGAAGATTGAGGGGAGATTTGATGGAGGCATATGACAGTTACGAGGGTTGTAGATAGGGTAAATGGAAGCTGGCTTTTACCACTGAGATGGATTGGGACTACATTGGTTAAGGGTGAAAGGTGAAACATTCAAGAGTAAAATTCTTCACACAGACGGTCATCTGGGTGTGGGATGAGCAGCCAGCACAAGTGGTGCATGTGAGCTCAATTCTGCCGGGTGAGTTTCCAAAGAGATCACCAGCTCGTAACCCAGCACGGATGGAAAGCGTGCAGGGGAGCCGGATGGATTCGAACTCAGGACCTTTCGTCCTGAAATCCTGATGCCACTACGCCACCATCCAGTTCAAGAGATATTTACATAGCATTGAAACTGTGGGAGATTAAATTAACATTACATAAAGAAAGCCCCGGCTGCACGTCAAGAAAGACTATTTGTGTGAGGGTGTTTCAGTTACTGTGGGGCCAGGCACCCATGCAGCTCAGTGGGAACAGGGAATAATACCAATGGAGAGAGTCAAACTGAGCCAGGTCACAGATTGGAGATGGCAGAAATGCCCCATTCTTATAGAGACAGGAGGAGCTTCAGAGTGTTCAATGCTCATTCCAGATACCAGCACTCTGCCCAGTCAGGAGATGATTTCTCCATCCAACTTGGATTGAACCTCAATGTAACAGTGTGATATCAGATCACACCTTGACAACTCAAGTTATCTCATCTGAAATGTTGTCCTTCAACCACTGATGGATTTTTAACTCTTTTTACAGGTTGAAAACGACAAGGAATTTGTCTATGGGAATTCAAACACAACACACCAGTTGTGCTGTCTCTGTCTAAATATTTAAGGAACAAGGGATTCAATCAACCATTTTTCCTGTTCAGACTGTGGGGAGGGATTCACTTGGTCATCTGACCAACTAGCAAACCCGTCATTTTAAAAAAGGGGAAAGGCTGTTCACCTGCTCAGACAGTGGGAATGGATTGACTCAGTCATCTCAACTGAAGGTACTTCAGAAGGTTCACACTGGGCAGAGGCTGGTCATCTGCTGACGTTGTGGGGAAGGATTCACTCGGTCATCTGGTCTAATGGCTCACCAGTGAGTTCACACCAGGGAGCGGCCGTTCACATGCTCAGACTGTGGGAAGGGATTCACATTGTCATCTCACCTAATGAGACACCAGACAGTTCATACTGGGGAGCGACCGTTCACCTGCCCAGAATGTGGGAAAGGATTCACTCAGTCATCTGAACTACTGGCACACCAGTCAGTTCACACTGGGGAGAGGCCGTTTAACTGCTCCGAATGTGGGAAGGGATTCACTCGGTCATCTCACCTACTGGCACACCAGCGAGTTCACACTGGAGAGAAGCCATTCACCTGCGCAGACTGTGGGAAGGGATTCTCTTGGTCATCTGATCTCCAAAAACACCAGCGAGTTCACAGTGGGGAGAGGCTGTTCACCTGCTCAGACTGTGGGAAGGGATTCACTCAGTTATCCAACCTACAGAGTCACCAACGAGTTCACACTGGGGAGAGGCCGTTCACCTGCTCAGTCTGTGGGAAGGGATTCACTCAGTCATCTGATATGCTGGCACACCAGCGATTTCACACTGTGGAGTGGCCATTCATCTGCTCAGAATGTGGGAAAGGATTCACTCAGTCATCCAAACTACTGGCACATCGGTCAGTTCACACAGGGGAGAGGCCGTTCACCTGCGGTGAATGTGGGAAGGGATTCACTCAGTTATCTCATCTACAGAGACACCAGCGAGTTCACACTGGGTAGAGGCCATTCACCTGCTCAGACTTTGGGAAGAGATTCTCTCAGTTATCTCCACCAAATGTGCGTCATTGACTTCACACTGGGGAGTGGTCATTCACCTGCTGTGAATGTGGGGAAGGATTCACTCAGTAATCAAACCTTTTGACAAACTACTGGGTTCACACTGGGGAGAAAGTTTCAATAAGCTGAATGCTGGATATTTGTCCATCACCGTTGCTGAATGCAATGTCAAGAGTGACTGTAAGGGCTGAACTCTGCAATTATTGCTGCTGCTCACCACACCCAGTTCTGCACCCTGGTCACTGGGCATGGGAGGAGTTCCTCGTGCTGCATATTCACCTTTAATGGGACTGGAGTTTAATTCTCTGAATCTGTGACAAATAAATCAGTTCTATTTTAAACTCTGTCTTTGGAACTTAGTGAATTTATAACACACCAAGTGTACAATAGAGATCAACACAGGCCAGCTGGACACTACCAGTGATTCTGTTCCAGGACAGTCCTTTTAATTCCTCCCCTGTTGTTCATCTCTCGCTCTCCCTGTGGTGATGGGTTCCAAACAGTCACCGCTCTGGGTGAAGAGGTTTCCCTTGAATTTTCTGCAGACTGAAGAAGTCGAGCTGACTGCAGTTCTGTCTGAGATGTTCTTTGCCCCTCAAATCTCTGGACGAGGAGGAATGACATTGGTAGTTAACCTCCTCAATCATGACTCATTTCAACATTATGGGTAATTTTCCCTGCTTCTAAAGGGTTGTTGAAAGCACCACTGTCCTCTAAAGACTGAAAGCAGAATGGAAAACCATTTGTTGGATGTTCAATGAAGCAGGGTCAGAAACCCGAGGGGGGTCTGCACAGGGCAGAGTTTGGGGCTCTGGACGATGGTTCGGGTAAGAACGTATGATGAGGAGAAGGGAATCAGCAGTGGGGCATGGCAACGAATGACAGAGTAGCAACATTTGGAAGCAGATTGACAAAATCTTTTGTTTGTCTGACTGATGACACAAACAATGCCTGTGGTGAGGTGCTCCACTGGTCGAGGAACATGTGTGTGTTGGGAATGGTTTTATCTATCGAGGGATTTGTTCCTGTAATATTATTAATGTCCTTCTAGGTTCCTCCAGCATTTTATGTACGTGTTGCTTGGATTTCCAGCATCCACAGATTTTCTCCTGTTTTTGATAAGAGCAAAAGCCGGGTCATATAATACAGCAAGAAAATAGTGGGAAATTAGAGGATTGGAAAGCTTTGACATAACCAACAGGAGACAACTAAAAAAAAAACACACACACACAGGAGAGACAAGATGAAAAAGTAAGCTGAGTGAGCCAGTAATATCAAGTTTCAGAAGTTGTTCACATACATAAAGAGTAAAGGAGAGGCAAGAGTTGATATTGTACCGCTGGAAGATGATGCTGGTGAGATAGTAATAGAGCAAAGAAATCGCGGCCGAATGTAATAATTATTTTGTGTCATTCTTCACTGTGTAAGACACTCGCAGTATAAGACCATAAGACATAGGAGCAGAATTAGGCCATTCAGCCCCATCGAGTCTGCTCCACCGTTCTATAATGGCTGATCCCAGTTCTCACCCAACCCCATGCACCTGCCTCCTCGGCATATCCTGTAATGCCCTGACTGATCCGTAAACTATTAGCTTCTGCCTAAAATGTACGCACAGACTTGTCCCCCACCACCGTCTGTGTCAGAGAATGCCATAGATTCACTGCTCTCTGGCTAAATAAAATCCTCCTTAACTATTCTGAAAGGTCGCTCCTCAGTTTGGAGGCTGTGCCCTCTGTCATGGCTACCCCTACCATGCGGAAAGTCCTCTCCTCAT
This sequence comes from Hypanus sabinus, assembly GCF_030144855.1. Lineage (NCBI taxonomy): Eukaryota > Metazoa > Chordata > Chondrichthyes > Myliobatiformes > Dasyatidae > Hypanus > Hypanus sabinus. The sequence continues at coordinate 413,840 of NW_026781164.1, read as the reverse complement.
CCACACTAACTGGACCTTTCCACATTCGGTAGGATTCAGTGAGGTTTTACATCCCCCCCCCCCCAACATTTATTAAACATAAGTCAGTGCAGGAGTACAGGCCCAAAGAAGGAAACGCTTCTCATATCTTAACCCCTTTATTACCGGAATCATCTTCTTGAACACCCTCTGGACTCTCTGCAATGACAACACACCTTTTCTGAGATATGCATCCCAAATACTCTCAGTGCGGCCTAAGTAACGTCTTATAAAATATCAGCATTGTTTCCTTGCTTATAGATTCTACTTCACTTTAAATAAATGCCCACAATCATTTGGCTTCTTTATCATAGGCTCAACCTGTAAATTAACCTTCTGGGAATCTTGCCCAAGGATTCACATTTTCTGCTGTACTTCTGTTGTTTGAACCTTCTCCCCAATCAGATAATAGTTCACTATTGTTCCTTTTGCCAAAGTGCTTTATCGTACATTTCCCAGTATTGTATTCCATTTGCTTTTTTTTTGCCCGTTCTTGAAATTTATCTGTGTCCTGCTGCAATTGCATTGTTTCCTCAGCACTCCACCTACCTTCGTATCATCCGCAAACCTTGCCACAAAGCCATCAGTTCCATTATCCAACTCATTGACAAACAATGTGAAAAGTAGTGGACCAAATACTGACCCCTGTAGACCACCAGTCACTGCCAGACAACCAGAATGAGCCCCTTTTATTCCCACTCGCTGCCTCTTGGCTGTCAGCCATTCCTCTATCCATGCCAGTATTACTTCTGACTTTTATCCTGTCGAGCAGTCTCATGTGTGACACCTTATCAGAAGCCTTCTGAAAGTCCAAGTAAATGATATCCACTGCCTCTCGTTTGTCCATCCTGCTTATGACTTCCTCAAAGAACTCTAACAGATTTGTCAGGCATGATTTCCCTGTACAGAACCTATGCTGGCTTTGATTTATTTTTAGTCCCCAAAACCTCATCTGTTATATTAAACTCAAATGCTTCCCCAGGCACTGAGGTTAGGCTAACTGGACTATAATTTGTTTTGTTTTTAGTTGCCCGTTGTTGAATTTTACAAGAAACCCAATTATCTAACTTCCTACTCACTTTTGCTAACTTATACACACTTTTCTTGGCTTTTATACAGTCCTTAAATTCCTTTCTCAGCCGTGGTAGTCCAGCCCCACTGTTTGAGAACTACTTCTGCCGGACATATCTATCCTGTACGTTATGGACTATTCTCAGAGATGTCAGCCACCTGGGGAATCTCCTCTCTCATGCCTCTGTAATTATTCCATTGCCATACTCCGCATGTGACCTATGCTTCTCCCTCACAAGTTGCAGTGGGAATTCAATCAAATTATGATCACTGCCTTCTAACTGTTCCTTTACATTATCCTCCCTAATAAGATCTGGGTTAATACACAACACCAAAACTAAGATAGCAGTTCCCTGAGTAGGCTCAACCATCAGCTGCTCTAAAAAGCCATTTCGTAAGCATTCCCTCTCTTGCAATCGGACACAAAGGCCTGAAGGTAGATAAGACTGCTGGACCAGAAGGTGTACACCCCAGGGTTCAGAAAGAGGTAGATGAAGTGACAGTGAAGGCATTAGAGTCATAGAACATTACAACACAGGCAAACCCCTTTCGGCCAATCTAGTCCATGCCAAAACATTAATCAGCTGAGTTCCAACAACTTCCACCTGGACCATAGCCCTCCATATCCCTCTCATCCATGGACGTAAGCAAACTTCTCCTGAAGTTTACAATCGTCCCTGCCACTTGCCCTGGCAGCTCGGTGCACACTCTCCCCGCCTCTGAATGAAGAAGTTCCCCCTTAGTTTTCTCTTCAAGTGATGAGTAATTATCTATCACAAATCTCTAGATGTTGGAATGGTTCTGGCAGACTAGAAAGTTGCAAATGTCACACCACTCTTTAAGAAGAGAGGGAGGCAGAAGAAAGGACAACAAAGGTTTTGTTTCCTGAAAACCTTGAGGCGTATCTTATGAATTTTGGACTACTGATCATGAAAATCACCATGAAATTTACCTGTGATGCACCATTTTTGAAATCACTCGTATTATTTCAATTCATAATTAATTAAAATGTTGCCTGCAATGTAAGCTGGACAGTTTCCTATCTTGTTCAGGCATGCTTGCGCGGCTGCTGCACGGCTAGACAGGTTTTAATAATAATTATGGGTTCAGGACTGGAAGGATGGAATTCGCTATCACCAGGCACAAAAAATTATATGAAGGATTTTAATATTTAAGACGGATGCTTCCCAGAATAAGCATTTTTATTGGTCCACAAATCAAACAGGTCATCAGTGATTGGCAATTTGAAGAATTTCTAGTGGGACTGGAGAAAATAACATGGAAGGCGTTCAGGGAAGTTTTGAAAATTTTCTCTGCATCAAAAGAGCACCAAGCTTCATGCAGCTGGTTGAAACCATGCTTCAAGCATATAAAACCATGAAATGCAACATGTCACTAAAGATTCATTTTCTGCATTCACGTTTGGACTTCTTCCCTGCAAATCTTGGTGCTGTTAGTGACGAGCATGGTGAAAGGTTTCACCAGGACATTGCGGTCATGGAGAAAAGATACCAGGGCAACTGAATCCAGCAATGCTGCAAATTAGTGTTGGACAATTAAGCGAGAAGCCTCAGACACTGAGTACGAATGCAAATCATTAACAAAATATTTTTAACTTGGTTGCACTATTGCAAAGCATCAGCAATTAAAGACAATATGTTCAATAGAAGTTAATTTGTTGTTTTTCCGAATTCCTGCGTGATGTAAGTAGTCTTAAATTATATTTGTGTTAATCTTCAAGCAGTTTATCATAAACAAAAAAAAATCTGAGGAAGGAACACTTTTGAAAAAAAGTTGTTGTCCAGTGAAATTATAGGGCAGTTAGTCGGATCTCAGTGGTCAGGAATATGTTCGGGTGTATTAAGGGTGAGTGTTTTGGGTACTGTAATTGGGGAGGCATGATGAAGTAGGGCAAAGGTCGCAGAATTTCTTTGCAGGGAATCGTGTGTGACAAATCACTTGCAATATTTTGAGGAAATAACAGGCAAGATAGATAAATTATCATAGATAATTTGTAGATAAGATAAGATAGATAGATAAGTTGTTTGCTTGGATTTTAAGATGAACTTTAACAAGGTACCCCATGCAAGGCCAATTGAGAAAGTAAAGAGGCAATGGATCCAAGAGGACATTGCTTTGTGGGTCCAGAACTGGCTTGCCACAGAGGACGAAGAGTAGTTGTAGTACTGTAGCGGTGTGCTACACGCAGCGAGAAAATTACGACACGGAGTCGGTAACTGCAGTCGAAGGAAAAAACTTTATTTGAAATCCTCAGCCTCACTTTTACGCCTCCCTCAACCTGCCCCCCGTGGCGCAGAGGGTCCAAATCTCTGTGCTCGCAAACCCCCGTAGGCTATCTAATTGTGAGCCGGTTCGGATGTGCCAGGAAATGGGTCGCCACATAACCCCCCATCCCCCAGAACCGCCGATACACCCGCAATGTCCACAGTCTGGGCCGGAACCTGCTTGGGAGGTCGGCCTCTGCGACGAGGTGCCGGAAACTCGGCCCGTTGCGCCAGGTCCACATGGGCCGGTTTGAGGCGGTCCACCGTGAAAACCTCCTCTTTTCCCCCAACGTCCAGCACGAACGTGGACCCGTTGTTCCGGAGCACCATAAACGGCCCCTCGTATGGCCGCTGCAGCGGTGGCCGATGTCCGCCTCTTCGTACAAACACAAACTTACAGTTCTGCAGGTCTTTGGGGACGCAGGTCGGGTTCCGCCCGTGCTGTGAAGTGGGTATGGGGGCCAGGTTACCAAGCTTCTCGCGTAGTCTGCCCAGGACTGCTGCGGGATCTTCCCCTTGCCCCCGTGGGGCTGGTAGGAACTCCCCGGGGACGACCAGGGGCGCGCCGTATACCAACTCGACCGACGAGGCGTGCAGGTCGTCCTTGGGCGCTGTGCGGATGCCGAGTAGGACCCAGGGAAGCTCGTCCGCCCAGTTGGCTCCTCGCAGGCGGGCCATGAGGGCCGACTTCAGGTGACGGTGGAAACGCTCCACTAGCCCGTTCGACTGTGGGTGGTAGGCAGTGGTGTGGTGCAGCTGAGTCCCCAAAAGGCTGGCCATAGCTGACCACAGGCTGGAGGTGAACTGTCGGAGGTAATGTGGGCCGGTACACCAATGCGAGATATCCAGGTGGTGATCAGGGCTCGGGCGCAAGATTCGGAGGTGGTGTCGGTGAGCGGGACCGCCGCTGGCCATCTTGTGAACCGGTCCACGATAGTCAGGAGGTGCCGCGCTCCGCGCGACACTGGCAGGGGCCCCACGATATCCACATGAATGTGGTCGAAACGCCGGTGGGCGGGATGGAAATGCTGCGGTGGGGCTTTGGTGTGCCGCTGCACCTTGGCCGTCTGGCAGTGCATGCACGTTTTGGCCCATTCACTGACCTGTTTGCGGAGTCCGTGCCAAACGAACCTGCTGGAAACCATCCGGACAGTCGTCCGGATGGAGGGATGCGCCAAGTTATGAATAGAGTCGAAAACACGGCGCCGCCAGGCTGTCGGGATGACGGGTCGGGGCTGGCCGGTGGCCACGTCACAGAGTAGGGTCCTCTCACCCGGGCCTACGGGGAGGTCCTGGAGCTGCAAACCGGAGACTGCGGTTCTGTAACTCGGAATCTCCTCATCTGCCTGCTGTGCCTCTGCCAGTGCCTCAAAGTCTACCCCTTGGGAAAGGGCATGAACGGTAGGGCGAGAGAGCGCATCCGCCACGACATTGTCCTTACCCGAGACGTGCCGGACATCCGTCGTGTATTCAGAGATGTAGGACAGGTGGCGTTGCTGGCGGGACGACCAGGGGTCGGACGCTTTCGTGAACGCAAAGGTAAGCGGTTTGTGGTCGGTGAACGCGGTGAAGGGCCGACCTTCTAGGAAGTAACTGAAATGCCAGATTGCCAGGTAGAGCGCTAACAGTTCCCGGTCGAAAGCACTGTACTTGAGCTCGGGTGGCCGCAGGTGTTTGCTGAAAAACGCCAGGGGTTGCCAGCGACCTGCGATGAGTTTCTCCAGCACCCCACCGACTGCCGTGTTAGATGCGTACACTATGAGGGCGGTAGGGGCGTCCATTCTGGGATGTACTAGCATTGCGGCGTTCGCCAAAGCTTCCTTGGTTTGAACGAAAGCGGCGGCGGACTCCCCGTCCCAGGTAATGTCCTTGCTCGGACCCGACATCTGGGCGAACAGGGGGCGCATGATCCGGGCAGCTGAAGGGAGGAAGCGGTGGTAGAAATTGACCATACCTACGAATTCCTGAAGACCTTTGATCGTGGTGGGTCGGGGGAAGTGGCGGACCGCATCTACCTTATCGGGCAGAGGGGTTGCCCCGTCTTTAGTAATCCTGAGGCCCAGGAAGTCAATGGTATCGAGTCCGAACTGGCATTTGGCGGGGTTGATTGTAAGACCGTACTCACTCAGTCGGGCGCAGAGTTGACGGAGGTGGGACAGATGCTCCTGACGACTGCTGCTGGCTATGAGGATGTCGTCCAAATAGATGAACGCGAAGTCCAGGTCCCGTCCCACCGCGTCCATTAACCGCTGGAACGTCTGTTCGACATTCTTCGGGCCGAACGGCATGCGGAGGAACTCGAAAAGGCCAAACGGGGTGATGAGAGCCGTTTTGGGGACGTCGTCAGGATGCATCGGGATTTGATGGTACCCTTGGACGAGGTCTACCTTGGAGAAGATCCGTGCGCCGTGCAGGTTTGCTGCAAAGTCCTGAATGTGCGGCACAGTGTAGCCATCCGGTGTGGTAGCCTCGTTCAGCCTGCGGTAGTCGCCGCACGGTCACCAGCCCCCCGTCGCTTTGGGCACCATGTGCAGGGGGGAGGCCCATGGGCTGTCGGACCGCCGGATGATCCCCAATTCCTCCATCCTCTGGAACTCCTCCTTCGCCAGTCGGAGCTTGTCCGGGGGAAGCCGCCGAGCGCGGGCGTGGAGGGGTGGTCCCTGGGTCGGGATGTGGTGCTGTACGCCGTGCCTGGGCATGGCCGCTGTGAACTGCGGTGCCAGAACCGATGGGAAATCCGCCAGGACCCTGGTGAAGTCGTTGTCGGACAGCGTGATGGAGCCGAGGTGAGGGGCTGGCAACTGGGCTGCACCCAGGGAGAACGTCTGAAAGGTCTCGGCGTGTACCAGTCTCTTCCTGGGCAGGTCGACCAGTAGGCTGTGAGCCCGCAAAAAAAAAATCCGCACCCAGAAGCAGTTGGGCTACAGCGGCCAGTGTAAAGTCCCACGTGAACTGGCTGGAGCCGAACTGTAGCTGCACCTGACGGGTGCCATAGGTCCTTAATGGGCGGCCGTTCACGGCCCTCGGGGGGGACCGGACCCGGTGCCCTGCTGCGGGTGTCGTAACTCGTCGGAGGTAAAACGCTGATCTCAGCCCCAGTATCGACCAAAAACCGGCGTCCCGACCTTCTATCCCACTCATACAGGAGGCTATCCCGATGGCCAGCCGCCGTAGCCATCAGCGGCGGCTGGCCCTGGCGTTTCCCGGGAACTTGCTGGGCGGGCGACAACGGCGGGCTTCTGCGCCCCACCGCTGGTGGTAGAAGCACCAGTGTTCATTGGGCCGGGGGTTGGCGGGCTCTGCGGCCGGGCCTGGACTGGTTTGCTGCCGGGAGCGTGGCTGGGAGTTCTGTGCGATGGACGCCCCGCTCACCTTTTTGGCGTTCCACAGCAAGTCCGCCCGGGCTGCCACCTTCCGGGGGTCACTGAAATCCGCGTCGGACAGCAGCAGGCGGATGTCCTCGGGCAGCTGCTCCATGAATGCCTGCTCAAACATGAGGCAGGGTGTGTGTCCGTCGGCCAGAGACAACATCTCATTCATTAAAGCCGATGGAGGTCTGTCGCCTAAGCCATCCAGGTGCAGTAAACGGGCAGCCCGCTCGCGCCGTGAGAGTCCGAAAGTCCTGAGGAGCAGGGCTTTGAATTCCGTGTACTTGCCGTCAGCCGGGGGCGACCGCAACCTGGGCCGCTGTGTCCTGGTTGAGGGAGCTCACCACGTAGTAGTAGCGGGTGGCTTCTGAGGTGATCGGCCGAACGTGGAATTGGGCTTTGGCTTGCTGGAACCATAGGTTCGGTCGCTGTGTCCAGAAACCCGGCAGTTTCAACGAAACCGCATGACCAGAGGCGGCGTCGGTCATTTCTGGACCAAAAATCGTTTGGACCGTCGGGGTCACCAATTGTAGCGGTGTGCTACACGCAGCGCTAAAATTACGACACGGAGTCGGTAACTGCAGTCGAAGGAAAAAACTTTATTCAAAATCCTCAGCCTCACTTTTAAGCCTCCCTCAACCTGCCCCCCGTGGCGCAGAGGCTCCAAAGCTCTGCGCTCGCAAACCCCCGTAGGCTATCTAATTGTGAGTCGGTTCGGATGCGCCAGGAAATGGGTCGCCACAACAGTGCCTTTTCCTGTATCAGTTTCCGTGGTACTGATAAAGACGCTGCCATCACTTTTACTAATTGTGAATAAATTCCACTAATTAGCTGCAGCTCAGCAGTTTACTTTGTGTAACTATCACTAGTCACTGTGGAAGCTGTCATTGGTTTAAGTAAGTATATTATTGAGGCACTCTTTCCCGTAGCCATGGTCTATTTTTATATCCATGGTAAATCAACATTGTATTTTGTACGGGGGATTATTGAGACTACAAAAAGAATTATTACGTATTTTAGTGACCACACTGGACTGTACCCTCCTCCATTCAGGTTATATCTGACATCAAATGGGATAAAATAAACCTTAGTAACACAAGAAAAGCACGTAAATGGACGTTTCTTATTATTTCGGTGGGACAACAACATTAATCACGAGTTTCATCACTGAATCCAGTGTTGTGGGATGTAAAGTCCCCTGTTATGTGTCCAGCTGTGCCGTGTTGTTGGTGGAGTGGGCAGCGTGGTGTTTGTCTCGATTCGGGTCACAACACCAGAATTGCCGGCGGGGTCCACACACAGTGTATTAATCAACAGAAAACCTCTCGTTCCTGTAGTCTTTGTCTCCTGGTGAACTCAACACCCTGACAGTGTGGACCATAGATACCCCTTCCTCTCAGAGTCAGGGGATCACTCAGACAGCTGATCGCTGAGAGGAAATATATTTATTGGTCACTAAAGTTCACACAATTTCGTTTGGACGGATTTGATGTGGAGTTCGGGGTGTCACAGTGAAAGGGCCCGATGGCTGAACTCTCTCCGTTGTCCAAACATTCTTCCAGGTGAGGCGACACTTCACCTGTGAATCTTCCGGGGTCGCCTGTTGTGTCCGCTGCTCCCGATGCGGCCGCCTCCACACTGGTGACACCGGCTCCTCCGCAGTTGTGCGGGGTAGGGGTGTTCTTTTACCGGGTGTGGATATTTTACTTCCTTTTGTGCGGAGGGGTGGGTTTAGGGGGTTGATGATCGAGATGCCGTCCTTTTTTTTATGCGGGGGGTTGGGGTGGGAGTTTCATTTTTTTCTCTCTGATCGACTTTCATGTTTTCTTTGTTTCGTGGTTCTCTGGAGAAGAAAAAAAACTCAGCGTTCTTTATGGATACCTGCTTTGATAATAAATTAACCTTTGAACTATCCGCTCCGAGCGGGACTTCCCGGTGTCCAAACATTTCAATTCCGATTCCCATTCCCGTTCCGACGTGCCAACCCATCTTGTGCTAAGAGGAGGCCACCCTCAGTGTCCAAGATCAGAACCTTATATTCCGTCTGGGTTCCCCCCCCCCCCCCCACCGAACCTGATGGCATGAATATAGATTTCTCCTTCCGGTGAACAAATTTCCCTCACACCCCTCCCTCCCACTCCCTCTCTGACTTTTCACGTCCTCTCACCTGGTTATCACTTCTCTCTGGGTCCACTGCTCCATCCCTTTCTCCGATTCTCCACTCTCCTCTCCTATTAGACTCTATTTTCTTCTGCTCTTGAGCTTTCCCACCGACCTGGCTTCACCTGTCACCTTCTAGCGGGATATTTCCTCGCCCGCCCCGATTTTATTCAGATATTTCTCCCATCCCATCTCAGTCCTGAAGGAGGGTTCAACTGGAAACGTCGACTGTTGACTCTTTTCGATAGATGCTGCCCGGCCTGCTGAATTCCGCCATTATTTGTTTGTATTGCTCTGGATTTCCAGCATCTGCAGTCTTTGTCGTGTTTGTGATTTTCCTCTCCGTTGTCCCTCTGGCCTCCGACCACTGGTGGGGCTGTGCAGACCTCCGTCCACCGGTGTTAACCATATAACCATATAACAATCACAGCACGGAAACAAGCCATCTTGGCCCTCCTAGTCCGTGCCGAACCCTTAATCTCACCTAGTCCCATCTACCCGCACTCAGCCCATAACCCTCCACTCCTTTCCTGTTCATATACCTATCCAATTTTACCTTAAATGACACAACTGAACTGGCCTCTCCTACTTCTACAGGAAGCTCATTCCACACAGCTATCACTCTTTGAGTAAAGAAATACCCCCTCGTGTTTCCCTTAAACTTCTGCCCCCTAGCTCTCAAATCATGTCCTCTAGTTTGAATCTCCCCTACTCTCAATGGAAACAGCCTGTTCACGTCAACTCTATCTATCCCTCTCAAAATTTTAAATACCTCGTTCAAATCCCCCCTCAACCTTCTTCGCTCCAATGAATAGAGACCTAACTTGTTCAACCTTTCTCTGTAACTTAATTGCTGAAACCCAGGTAACATCCTAGTAAATCGTCTCTGCACTCTCTCTAATTTATTGATATCTTTCCTATAATTCGGTGACCAGAACTGCACACAATATTCCAAATTTGGCCTTACCAATGTCTTGTACAACTTTAGCATTACATCCCAACTTCTGTACTCAATGCTTTGATTTATACAGGCCAGCGTTCCAAAAGCCCTCTTCACCACCCTATCTACATGAGACTCCACTTTCAGCGAACTATGCACAGTTATTCCTAGATCTCTCTGTTCCTCTGCATTCCTCAATGCCCTACCATTTACTCTGTATGTTCTATTTGGATTATTCCTGCCAAAATGTAGAACCTCACACTTCTCAGCATTAAACTCCATCTGCCAACGTTCAGCCCATTCTTCTAACCAGCATAAATCTCCCTGCAAGCTTTGAAAATCCACCTCATTATCCACAACACCTCCTACCTTAGTATCATCGGCATACTTACTAATCCAATTTACCACCCCATCATCCAGATCATTTATGTATATTACAAACAACATTGGGCCCAAAACAGATCCCTGAGGCACCCCGCTAGTCACCGGCCTCCATCCCGATAAACAATTATCCACCACTACTCTCTGGCATCTCCCATCTAGCCACTGTTGAATCCATTTTATTACTCCAGCATTAATACCTAACGACTGAAACTTCTTAACTAACCTTCCATGTGGAACTTTGTCAAAGGCTTTGCTGAAGTCCATATAGACTACATCCACTGCCTTACCCTCGTCAACATTCCTCGTAACTTCTTCAAAAAATTCAATAAGGTTTGTCAAACATGACCTTCCACGCACAAATCCATGCTGGCTACTTCTAATCAGATCCCGTCAATCCAGATAATTATAAATACTATCTCTAAGAATACTTTCCATTAATTTACCCACCACTGATGTCAAACTGACAGGTCTATAATTGCTAGGCTTCCTTCTAGAACCCTTTTTAAACAATGGAACCACATGAGCAATACGCCAATCCTCCGGCACAATCCCCGTTTCTAATGACATATTAAAGATCTCCGTCAGAGCTCCTGCTATTTCTACACAAACTTCCCTCAAGGTCCTGGGGAATATCCTGTCAGGACCCGGAGATTTATCCACGTTTAAATTTCTTAAAAGCGCTAGTACCTCTACCTCTTTAATTGTCATAGGTTCCATAACTTCCTTACTTGTTTCCCACACCTTAGACAATTCAATATCCTTCTCCTTAGTGAATACCGAAGAGAAGAAATCATTCAAAATCTCTCCCATCTCCTTCGGTTCCACACATAGCTGACCACTCTGATTCTCTAAGGGGCCAATTTTATCCCCCACTATCCTCTTGCTTTTAATATAACTGTAGAAACCTTTCGGATTTACTTTCACCTTATTTGCCAAACCAACCTCGTATCTTCTTTTAGCTTTTCTAATCTCTTTCTTCAGATTCCTTTTACATTCTTTCTATTCCTCGAGCAATTCCTTTACTCCATGCTGCCTATATCTATTGTAGACATCCCTCTTTTTCTGAACCAAATTTCTAATATCCCTTGAAAACCATGGTGCTCTCAAACCTTTAACCTTTCCTTTCACCCTAACAGGAACATAAAGATTCTGTACCCTCATAATTTCACCCTTAAATGACCTCCATTTCTCTATTACATCCTTCCCATAAAACAACTTGACCCAATCCACTCTCTCTAAATCCCTTCGCATCCCCTCAAAGTTAGCCTTTCTCCAATCAAAAAATCTCAACTCTAGGTCCAGTCCTGTCCTTCTCCATAATTATATTGAAGCTAATGCTATTGTGATCACTGGACCCGAAGAGCTCCCCAACACATACATCTGTCAGCTGACCTATCGCATTCCCTAACAGGAGATCCAACACTGCCCCATCTCTAGTCGGTACTTCTATGTATTGTTGCAAAAAACTATCCTGCACACATTTCGCAAACTCTAAACCATCCAGCCCTTTTACAGAATGAGCTTCCCAGTCTACGTCTGGAAAATTAAAATCTCCCACAATCACCACCTTGTGTTTACTACAAATATCTGCTATCTCCTTACACATTTGTTCTTCCAACTCACGCGCCCCATTAGGTGGCCGATAATACACTCCTATCAGTGTAACTGCCCCTTTCCCATTCTTCAATTCCACCCAAATGGCCTCCCTAGAGGAGCCCTCTAATCTATCCATCCAAAGCACCGCCATAAGATTTTCTCGGACAAGCAATGCAACGCCTCCTCCTCTGGCTCCTCCTACTGTATCACACCTGAAGCAACTAAATCCAGGAATATTTAGTTGCCAATCACACCCTTCCTGCAACCATGTTTCACTAATAGCTACAACATCATAATTCCAGGTATCAATCCACGCTTTAAGCTCATCCACCTTTTTTACAATGCTCCTAGCATTAAAATAGATACATTTAAGATACTCTCCATCTCCTCCTCTCTTTCCATCCCTAACAATGCATTCAAATTTATTATCATTTTCTTTCTTCTCCCCTACATCTTCGGGCTGAGCGCATCCCTTCTCCATCACCTGCCTTTCCTCCCTCACACACTGTCTATTTACTTGCTCCACTGGTGAACTAACCTCCTCTCCCAAAGTCTCCTCAAATAGTCTCCCGCCCCCCCCCCATCTTACTAGTTTAAAGTCCGCCCTGTAGCCCTAGCAAATATAACCATATAAAAATCACAGCACGGAAACAGGCCGTCTTGGCCCTCTAGTCCGTGCCGAATGTGTATATATTTGTAAATATAACTCCTAGACTATCGAGACTGAGGGAACAAAGCTTAGAGTCTTGAGATGGTAAAGAAGGAAAGTTCAGTAATCCACGGAATAAATGATGGGACAGAGATATCTGTAATCCAGGGTGCAACGTACAGAAAAGGCCGTTACATCAAAATAACCGTCGACGAAGTTCTTATCCGTTGAATCCGTCACATACGAGTTATCAGCGAAAGTGACCTGTCACAGGAATACCGTCTTCAAAGGGGTTGCTATACATCATCCCCAGGCAAGGGTTAACACAAGATATTCCGCAATCCACTCCTATGGATTATACGAAGTGACAGCCACACACATTCGTTGTAGTTCCGTGTACCGATGATTAACCCACTCTTGTGGGCATAGGAGTGTTCCAAGCCTCGGCTGCGCCTAACTGACGCGATCAGCTTTTTCTTTCTCTCTCTCTCTCTCTCTCTCTCTCTCTCTCTCTCTCTCTCTCTCTCTCTCTCTCTCTCTCTCTCTCTCTCTCTCTCTCTCTCTCTCTCTCTCTCTCTCTCTCTCACTCTCTCTCGTCCACAGTCAGCGCTGTCAGCCTGTGACTGACGTCATAGCCCCGCCTCCTCACGCCGGCGCTCTTAAAGAAACAGTCACAGTAAGACCGCAGGCTCGTAACAGCCGCAACACAACTTCCCCACTTTTGAACTCAGTGCTTCAAATAATAAAATCAACCATGACATTTGCCTTCTTAATCACCCGATCAATCTGTGCAGTCTCTCTCAGGGAGCGATGAACTTGGAGTCTAAGATCCCTCTGATCATCAACACTGTTCAGGGTTTTGCATTTAACAGTGTACTGTCGCATACATTCGACCTACTGAGCTGCCAAGATGATCATCACTAATCAAATCTCACTGAGATTTCTCAGGTCCTGTTGAATTTATTGCCAAATGTACAAGTACGGGAAGGTACAGGTACAGAGAAACACTGACTTGTGGAAGCATCACAGGCAAGTACATTCAGATAACACACGGAACACAAATTATACGATTCTCTGTCAGTAACAATCTATACAAAAATGTTTTATGTCATTAACAATATTTAAAATACATTGTGTCATGATCAATACTAAAATGTGCATTTGTGTCAATAACAGTCTTGGAAATGTTGAATTTGGTCCCTGTCTCCATTCCTCCTGTAATCCACAACCAGCTCCTTTGTTTTTGTCACAATGAGGGAGAGGTTGTTTTCTTGACACCACCGTGTCGGGATGATGACTTCTTCTCTATATGCTGCCTCGTTATTATTTGGGATTCGGCCGATCAATGTAGTGCCGTCAGCAAATTTAATTAGCAGATTGGACCCCGCCACTGCGGCCCCACAGTGCACTATGTACTGATTGCAAAGCTACGAAATTGCATGTGAATAGCATCCCCTCCCCCAACTCCACTCTTTCTGCGTCACCAGCAGACTGGGACATCTGACATCTCGCTGCCTCCGCCAGGACATTAAACTGTGAACAACTGTGGTCAGGGACTGATCTCTGGGGTACTCCAAACGCTACCTCCTTCCAGTCTGAAAACGACCCAGTCATCCAGACACACACTACCGGCAGTTTATCGATCTCCAACGAAAAAGCCTAATCACCTACTCCTGAGGGTCAATACCATTGCTGACTCGGAGTTTACCACGGTCAAATGCCGGGAGGGACATAATAATCAGAAAGTCTCTAGTCGCAGCCGTGTAAATAAAATGTGATCTCAGTGGGTGTGTGGCGCATGCTCAGAATGCGAAGGAGACAGACAAACTGAGCCCAGTCACAGACTGATGAAGGGGAGGAATGATCCATTTTGACACAGAGAGGGAAGCAGAGAGTTTGATGTTCTGCCTGATGCCGGAACTGTAGCCAGTTAGAAGATGAAGTTCTGTTACTCCAATTTGTATTGAGCTGTGACAGTGTTTCTATCAGTAGGCACCATGGAGACTGAAATAATTGCAGTTGAAGTATTGTCCTTCACCCACTGACGTGCTTTATAAACCTTTAACAGTGTACAAACGTCAAAGGATTTGTGTATGGGAATCACAAACACAACAGCACGTTAGATCCGCTGTATCTCTCAGTTCACCAGAGCTTGAACACAAAGTACACTGCAGATGCTGTGGGCAAAGCAACAGGTACAAAATGCTGGAGGAACCTAGCAGGCTGGGCAGCATCCGTGGAAACGAACAGTGAACATTTCGGGCCGAGACCGAAGACCGTGACCTACAGCTTCGCTCTGGGAAACGGCTGTTCACCTGCTCCGTGTGTGCGAAGAGACTCATTCAGTTAACCCACCTTGTGATGCTCCGGTGAGTTCACAATAAATAGAGGCCACATTTCTGTCCGGAGTGAGCAAAGAGTTTTACTCAATCATCCCAGATGCTGCAACACCAGCAACTTCATATCAGGGAGGAAGTTCAAATCAGCTCCGTGTTAAATGTTTAACCATCACGGTGACTGAAGGCTGCTGCAGTTTCATGAGGGACTGTTACTGTCAGATTCTGCAGTTCTTGCGGCTGCTCATCGCACCCAGGACTGAACCCTGGTCACTGAGCATCGGAGGAGTCTGTTCTGCTTATGATAGCCATAAATTTGACTGGTGTTTAATATTTTGGATCTGTGAAAGATAAATCAATTATGTATCAAATCCCATGTTGCAGGTACTTACTGTCAATGCCAAACTCACAATGTACGCTAGAGAGGCCACTTAGTCTAGCTGGTCCCTGCCCAGTTTTCTGTTCCATATCAGTGTTTTAAAACTTTTCTCTCACTCTCCCTGTTGCAACTTCTCACCGCTCCGTGGGAGAAGATATTTCACTTGAATTTCTTAGAATCTGAGAAATCTGCAGCAAATTACAGACCCTTCGGCCCACAATGTTGTTCTGACCATGTAACCTACTCTAGAAAACGCCTGGAATTACCCTACCACAGAACCCTCTATTTTCCTAAGCTCCATGTACCTATCTAAGATTTTCTTAAAAGACTCTATTGTACCCGTCTCTACCGCCGTCGCTGGCAGTGCAGTCCACACACCCACCGTTATCTGTATAAAATATATATCTCTGACATCTGCCTTGAACTACTTCCAAGCACCTTATCTATGCCCCCCACGTGTTCGCCATATCAGCCCTGGGGAAAAAAGCCTTTGACTTTTCACACATCATCTTATACACCTGCATGAATTTCCTGCATGATTTTCCGCAGGCTAATTAACACGATGAGCTCGCTGAGTATTTGACCTTCCCCAGGGCTCTGGACTAAGGTGGTTAAACACCTTTTTCCCTGCTCTTTTCAAATTTTGTGTCATTTTCACCAATTTCAAAGGACTGTGCCTCAGTCGGCCGAGTTGTTGCAATGCACCTCTAAAGCCTGACAGCAGACTAGCGAGTGAATCTTCGATGGACCAGAGTCAGAAACCAAAGTGTTGCCAGCCTGAGTCAGGGCTTTGGGGCTCCGGAAAGAGATGGGGTCTGGAGGTTCCGAGCAGGAGGAGGAAGAGGAACCAGACCAGCAGGATGTGGCTATGAATGAAAGATGAGAAACATTTGGAAACTGGTTAATTGAAAAACAAGATGGTTAATTTCTACAAAACATTGCAGGTAATCAGCAGATCAGGCAGCAAATGTGGAGGGGAATAAATGGGCAGCATTTAATCTGAACCCCTTTAGCATGTCCAGACTGTGTACTCCTCTGCTTAGTTGCTGCCAGAACTGCAGAGCTCCTTCAGCATTTTGTGTGTGTGCGTCTCTGTATTTCCAGCAACTGCAGAATCTCGTGTTTCACATCTGCATTTGTAAGAGTATTGTACTTTGGCATTAGATACACGAAATGCCTATTGATAGTGAGTGTATCGTTTATGGGAGCCGCTTTCTGCGATAAGAAAGATGCTGAGTTTTCTACACACAAAAAAAATGAGATATGGACGTGGAACCGGTGCTTGCATAAATTTTGAATGGCACCATGATTACCCATAAAGTTGCGCGTTTAAAATTTCGCTGTCGTTTGAAGCACCGATCAAATGCGCAGGCGCAGAGTTGCTGCCGTCTCCGATAACTACGCATGCGCGCAGTATACAAAATGTCGGGAGGAGCGGAAAGGTAAGGGCTTTTTCGACTCTAATTGAGTGACAATTGCTGTGAGAACCGGAGACTGTGGCCCGCAAACTCAGCACAGGCCAGGTCTTTTTCCTCTCTCTCAGCCCCACGATCCGTACACGGGCCCCGGGGAGCTTCCGGCTAATCAGGGAATGGGAGCAGATAGATCTCACAGACAGAGCTGAGCTCCAGCTATCTGAATGCAAGGATTAGGAATTCGGAAAAAGAGAACAAAATGCCGGAGGAACTCAGCATTAGTACCCTTTCCCATAGATGCTGCCGGGCCTGCTGAGTTCCTTCAGCATTTTGTGTGTGTTGCTTGTTCTGGAGTTTTCTACACGTGAGGATATGTTTTGACCTATTCTGTCTGGGTACATAATGATATCAAACAACTTTAACTTTGCCCTTGTCAACAAGTAGCTTTCACATCACAAATGTGCCAGACTCCAATGAGACAGACGACTGCCCTTCCCTTCATATCCATTGGCATTTTCATCACCAAGTTCATCACCTGAGGGAGGGTTCAGTGGTAATATTTATGTACAATACAGAAACTGGTGTTACTTGTGTGTATTGTGGTGATGCAGAAGTTGCTGGAGAATTTGCAAGTGGGAAGAAGAGGAGTGATATTTGGAAGTCCGACTTTTTAAAGCATCATTTAGCAAGAAACTTGCATACAGTGACATGCAAAAATTTGGGCACCTTTCTGTTCCTGTGAATAGCTAAGCGAGTAAAACAATGACCTGATTTCCAAAAGGCAGAAAGTTAAAGATGACACATTCTTTAATTAAGCAAGATTACTCTTTTGTATCCATCATTTACAGTTTCAAAATAATTAGAAAGGAAAAGGGCCTGAAGCAAAAGTTTGGGCACCCTGCATGGTCAGTACTTAGTAGCAACCCCTTTAGCAAGTATCGCAGCTTCTAAATGCTTTCTGTAGCCAGCTAAGAGTCTTTCAATTCTTGTTTGGGGATTCTTGCCCATTCTTCCTTGCAAAAGACTTCTCGTTCTATGAGATCCTTGGGCCGTCTTGCAGGCACTGCTCTTTTGAGGTCTATCCACAGATTTTTATGATGTTTAGCTCAGGGAACTGTGAGGTCCATGGCAAAACGTTCAGCTTGCGCTTCCTGAGGTAGTCCATTGTGGATTTTGAGGTGCATTTAGGATCTTTATCCTGTTGTAGAAGCCATCCTCTTTTAATTTTCAGCTTTTTTACAGATGGTGTGATGTTTGCTTCCAGAATTTGCTGGTATTGAATGGAATTCATTCTCCCCTCTACCAATAGAATGTTCCCCCATGCCACTGGCTGCAACACAAGCCCAAAGCATGGTCAATCCACCCCCATGCTTAACAGTTAGAGAGGTGTTCTTTTCATGAAATTCTGCACCCTTTTTTCTCCAAACATACCTTTGCTCATTGCAGCCAAACAGTTCTTTTTTTTAACTTCATCAGTCCAGAGGGCTTGTTTCCAAAATGCATGTTTAGATGTTCCTTTGCAAATATCTGATGCTGAATTTTGTTGTGATGACACAGGAAAGGTTTTCTTCTGATGTTTCTTCCATGAAAGTAATATTTGTGTAGGTGTCTCTGCACAGTCGAACAGTGCAGCACCCCTTTAGAGTCTGCTAAATATTCCTGAAGGTCTTTTGCCGTCAAACGGGGGTTTTGATTTCCCTTTCTAGCAATCCTACGAGCAGTTCTCTCAGAAGGATTTCTTGGTCTTCTAGACCTCAATTTGACCTCCACCGTTCCTGTTAACTGCCATTTCTTAATTACATTACGAACTAAGGAAAGGGCTACCTGAAAACTCTTTGCTGCCTTCTTATAGCCTTCTCCTGCTTCGTGGGCATCATGTATTTTAATTTTCAGAGTGCTAGGCAGGGGCTTAGAGGAGCCCATGGCTCTGATTGTTGGGACGAGGTTTGTGGAGTCAGGGTATTTATAAAGCTTTGAAATTTGCAACATCTGGCTTTTCTTAATAAAGACTGTGAACAAGCCATAGCTCTAACAAGCTAATTAAGGTCTGAGAACTTGGTAAAAGTTATCTGAGAGCTCAAATCTCTTGGAGTTCCCTACCTTTTGCATGGTGCTCCTTTCCTTTTTTTCCACTCTGAAATTGTAAAAACAATAATAATACACTAATCTTGCTTAAAATGTTGAAAAGAATGTTTCATCTTTAACTTTATGACTTTTGGAGATCAGTTCATCTTCTCAGGACTTTATTCCTTGGAATGTCGAAGATTGAGGGGAGGTTTGATTGTGAAAGAGGGGCATAGATGTTGTAAATTCATTTTTCAATCTTTTTTTATTAATTTCCAAATAAAGAATATACAAATCGGAAGAGGAGTTTAACAAGTAGATAATGTAAAAGACATATAAACAGCAATAGTAAAAACAAAAAGTATGTAATATCAAAATCAAATAAGTAAAATATTATGCTGTTATATATACAATGGTAAAAAAAAACTACAACTCCTCATAATAATCATAAAAAAAAAGATTGGAGATTTTATTGATAAGGGTAAAACCCCACAAACTACAATGAAACAAAAACAAACAAAAAAAAAGAAGAGAAAAAAAAGGAAAGAAAAAGAAAGATTGGGCAGTCCAATTGAGGATAAAATTAAAGAAAATGGAGAGAGAGAACAAAAACACATCCTTCCAGTCATCTCCGAACCTTCAGGGATAAGGAATTCTCCCAAATAGATAGATAGACAGACAGACAGACAGACAAATATAAATCAAATCATGTGAAAATATGGAATAAAAGGTCGCCAGACTTGTTCAAAATTAAAGGATGTATCAAGTGTCTGGCTTCTAATTTTTCCAAGCTTAGACATGACATAAGGGAGGAGAGCCAATAGAAAACAGTAGGTGGGTTAGATTCTTTCCAATGTAGCAAAATAGCTCCCCTAGCCAGTAAAGTTGAAAAAGCTATCACATGTTTGGTGGAAGCAGACACTTTGCTTGCTTCCTCTGGAATAATCCCAAAAATTGCTGTAAGTGGATTAGTTTGAACATCCATATCTATAACTTTAGATAATATTCCAAACACATCCCTCCAAAAATTATTTAAACTTACACATGACCAAAACATATGAGTTAAAGTAGCCATTTCTGTGTTACATCTGTCACAAATAGGGCTTATATTCGGAAATATATGCGCCAATTTATCTTCGGACATATGAACTATCTTAAACTGAATTAAGATATGGCGTGAGCAGACAGATGAACTATTGATTAAATAATAAATCTTACTCCATTGATTATCTGAAAGTGAATGTTGAAGTTCTACTTCCCAGGTACGTTGAACCCTGTCATTAGGCGACATGCGAGCATTCATTAACTGTTTATAAATGATAGTTATTAATCATTTTTGAAAAGATTTAAACTGAAAAATAACGTAAGCCAAATTTGAAGAGCAGGCCAACGGGTAATTCGGTAAAAAAATCATGTAAGAAATCCCTAACCTGTAAATACCTGAAAAAATTTGTATTAGAGATATCATATTTATCCATTTACTGTGAGAAGGACACAAAGCAGTCTTGTAAAAACAAATCTAAAAAAGTTTTAATTCCCTTAATTTTCCATATTTAAAAAGCCTTATCGAAAGTTGATGGTTTAAAAAAGAAACTAGAATAAATATTACTAGGAAGTAAAGAACCATTTAATTAAAAAATCTACAAAACTGAAACCATATTTTTAAAGTATGTTTAACAATACGGTTTAGAGCTTGTCTACCTATACTGGAGAATGAAAACTGAAGAGGAGCTCCTAATAGCGAAGCTGACGAAAACCCCATTACTGAGTTTTCCTCCAAATGTAACCATGAAGGGCGATCTTGGTCATCTGTATCATAAGTTGAAAAAGTAATATAACGCATATTAATTGCCCATTTATTCGACCTATCAATGACATCGACATAGATGATCATTTAGAAAGTGCCTGTTGAGTATTTTCAGCTAAAGGGAAGGTGTAAATTCAAGCTGGCTTTTACCACTGAAATGGTGTGGGACTACAACCAGAGGCCATGGGTTAAGCGTGAAACGTGAAATGTTAAGGGGAACATGAGGGGAAACTTCTTCACACAGATGGTCATTTGGATGTGGAATGAACAGCCGTCATGAGTGGGGCATGTGAGCTCAATTTCAATATTTAGGAGGTTTGTATAGGAACTTGGATGGTAGGGGTATGGGACTGGGCAATTTAAATAGTTTAGCACAAACTAGATGGCCCAAAGGGCCTGTTTCTGTGTTGTACTTTTCTACAATAACCTGAAATATTACGAACATTCACTCTAAGATCTTTTAACAGCTGTGTGAACCAACCATTCATTTCAGCAGGAATTTTTTATATGGCTTTAAAATTGTGGCACTTTCAGTTAATAATACATAAAAGAAGATCCCAGCTCAGCTGCACGTCAAGAAAGACTGTTTGTGTGAGACGGTTTCAGTTACTGTGGGGCCAGGCACCCATGCAGCTCAGCAGGAACAGGGAATAATACCAACAGAGAGAGTCAGACTGAGCCAAGGCACAAATTGGAGACGGCAGAAATGCCCCATTCTTATAGAGACAGGAAGAGCATCGGAGAGATTGATGGTCATTCCAGATACCAGCACTCTGCACAGTCAGGAGATGATTTCTCTGTCCAACTTGAGTAGAACCTCACTGTAACAGTGTGATACAAATCAAACCAAGTGATCTCATCTGTAATGTTGTCCTAAACCCATTGATGGATTTTGTAAATCTTTTTACAGGTTAAGAATGAGAAGGAATTTGTCTGCAGGCAGCTCAAACACGACACGCCAGTTTTGTTGTCTCTGTCCCGATATTTAAGAAGTGGAGCAAGGGATTCAATCGACCATTCCTCATTTGACCAACCGTCATTTTACACAGGAGAAAGGCCGTTCACCTGCTCAGACAGTGGGAGTGGATTCACTCAGTTATCACAATTGAAGGTACATCAACAAGTTCACATTGGCCAAGGCCATTCATCTGTTCTGCGTGTGTGAGAAAGGATTCAGTTGGTCTTCCCACCTGTGGACACACCAGTCAGTTCATACCACACTGGCGGAGGTTAGTCATCTGTTGAACTCCTGGGAAAGGATTCACTCAGTCATCTGACCTAATGGCTCACCAGCGAGTTCACACAGGGGAGCGGCTGTACACCTGCTCAGTCTGTGGGAAGAGATTCACTCACTCTTCCACCCTGTGGAAACATAAGCGAGTTCACACTGGGGAGAAGCCATTCACCTGCTCAGAATGTGGGAAGGGATTCACTGAGTCGTCCACTCTACTGGTACATCAGCGAGTTCACACTGGGGAGAGGCCATTCACCTGCTCAGTCTGTGAGAAGAGATTCACTCGGTTATCCCACCTCCAGAGTCATCAGCGAGTTCACACTGGGGAGAGGCCGTTCTCCTGCTCAGAATGTGGGAAGAGATTCACTGAGTTATCCAACCTGCAGAGTCATCAGCGAGTTCACACTGGGGAGAAGCCATTCACCTGCTCAGAATGTGGGAAGAGATTCACTGAGTTATCCAACCTACAAAGTCATCAGCGAGTTCACACTGGGGAGAGGCCGTTCTCCTGCTCTGAATGTGGGAAAGGATTCACTGAGTTATCCACCCTACAGAGACATCAGCAAGTTCACACTGGGGAGAAGCCATTCACCTGCTCAGTATGTGGTAAGAGATTCACTCAGTTATCCACCCTGCAGAGTCACCAGCGAGTTCACACTGGGGAGAAACCGTTCCCGTGCTCAGAGTGTGGGAAGAGATTCACTCAGTCATCCACCCTACAGAGACACCAGCGAGTTCACACTGGGGAGAAGCCATTCACCTGCTCAGTCTGTGGGAAGAGATTCACTGATGCATCCACCCTACAGAGACACCAGCAAATTCACACTGGGGAGAAGCCGTTCACCTGCTCAGTCTGTGGGAAGGGATTCACTCAGTCATCCACCCTACAGAATCACCAGCGAGTTCACACTGGGGAGAGGCCATTCACCTGCTCAGTCTGTAGGAAGAGATTCACTCATTTATCCAGCCTACAGAGACATCTACAAATTCACACTGGGGAGAAGCCGTTCAGCTGCTCAGTCTGTGGGAAAGGATTCACTCAGTCATCCACCCTACAGAGTCACCAGCGAGTTCACACTGGGGAGAAGCCGTTCACCTGCTTAGACTGTGGGAAGGGATTCATTTATTTATCCAGCCTACAGAGACATCAGCGTGTTCACACCGAGGAGAAGCCGTTCACCTGCTCAGAATGTGGGATAGCATTCACTCAGTCATCCCAACTACTGGCACACCAGTCAGTTCACAATGGAGTGGCCGTTGTAATGAATCCCTAGGTTTCGTTTGCTGAAGGCTATTTTAAGAGAGAGATTAAGGTGATTCAGTCTGACTTGCAGCTTGTTTAGTTTTAACCGAGGACACAGACACCCAGAGTCAGACAGAGATGAAGGAGGTAAAATGGAAAGAATCGAAACCAGGGAACTAATGGCCAAGGGACACCGTTTGGAACTTTCCTATGCCCACAAGGGTGGATTAATCATCGATTCACCGTACATCGAATGTGTGGTGGTCACCTTGTTTGATCCATAGGAGTGGCTCTGATTTGGGGATCCTGTGAAGACTGCTGATGTGTTAACCCTTGCCTGGGTGTGGTGTGGTAATTCACTTGAAGATGATACCCCTTGTGACAAGTCACTTTGGGTAATAATTAGTATGTGAGATTTTGGAATGATGACAGATAAAATCTACAGCAACTGTTCTCTCATTTTACCACTGTGGAACCTGAGGAATTTGACATAATTGCATTCTCTCAACATTTACCCTGGATTACAAATATCTCTCTCATCACCTATTCTGTGGATGAACTGAAGTTTCCTACTTTACCATCTCAAGATTCTAAGCCTTGATTCCCCCGAGCTCAATAGTTTGGGCAACACACAAAATGCCGGTGGAACACAGCAGGCCAGGCAGCATCTATAGGGAGAAGCACTGTCGTTGTTTCAGGCCGAGTCCCTTCGTCAGGACTACCTGAAAGGAAAGATCGGAAGAGATTTGAAAGTAGGAGGGTGAGGGGGAAATGTGAAAGATAGAAGACCAGAGGGGGTGGGGTGAAGCTGAGAGCTGGAAAGGTGATTGGCAAAAGGGATACAAAACTGGAGAAGGGACAGCATCATGGGACGGGAGGCCTAGGGAGAAAGAAAGGGGGAGGGGAGCACCAGAGGGAGTTGGAGAACAGGCAGAGTGATGGTTAGAAAAAGAGGGAACAAAAAATCTAAATATATCACGGATGGGGTGAGAAGGTGAGGAGTGGTGTTAACGTAAGTTAGAAAAGTCAATATTCATGCCATCAGGTTGGAGGCTACCCAGCCGATAGATAGGGTGTTGTTCCTCCAAACTGAGTGTGGCTTCATCTTGACAGTAGAGTAGAGGAGGCCATGGCCTATTCTGCTTTGATAGTTGACGAAGCAGCTGATTATGACATAGTGAGACAGGCTGTGCTCAAAGCTTACGATTTGGTCCCAGAATCATACAGGAAAAAATTTGGAAATTGAAGGAAATTTGTGAATCAGACTTATCTGGCATTTGCTTCTCAGAAGTCTGTGTGTTTTGACCACTGATGCACATATAAAAATATAAGTGATGATTTTACAGATAGAAGGAGTTGGTTTTAATTGAAGAATTCGAAAGGTGCGTCCCTGATGACATAAAGAGATATTTAGATGAAAAGGATGCTGCCACTTTGCAGGAGTCTGCTAGATTAGCAGATGAGTTTGCTTTAACTCATAAGGTTAAGTTTACCCCGAATAAGAGCTTCCAAAAGAGTAGCAGGAATCACCAGGGCAAACCAGAAATTAAAGTTTGGACTAGTGATAAGAGTAAGGATGAAGGGAAGCAGTTGAAGGAGAAATATTCTGGTCCTACTTGTTACTGTTGTAGGAAAGCTGGTTATGTGATGGATAATTGTTCTGTCCTGAAGAATAAAAAGGTAAATGAGGCAGTCCCAAATGCCTGTGTTGAAGCTTCTATAAACCCAGAGGGTTCTGAACATTCTGTTGAGGCTCAGTTAAGGTCTGAGAGGTCTGCCTGAGTTAAGAAGTGTTCGAACATTTGATGTCAGATGGGATTGTATTAGTAAATGAATCGGTACCAGTGAAAATTCTGAAAAGAGGATGCTGTCCAATTTACTGGGGTTTCTCAGTCACTCATTCTAGGAGGCTGTGGTGGCCAGTGCTATAATATTTGCTGTTGTGTACTGGGGCAGCAGGCTAGGGTAGCAGACTCCAGCAGAATCAACAAACTCATTCATAAGGCCAGTGATGTTGTGGGGGTGGAACTGGGCTCTCTGACGGTGGTGTCTGAAAAGAGGATGCTGTCCAAGTTGCATGCCATCTTGGACAATGACTCCCATCCACTCCATAATGTACTGGTTAGACACAGGAGTACATTCAGCCAGAGACTCATTCTACCGAGATGTAACACAGTGTCATAAGAAGTCATTCTTACCTGTGGCCATCAAACTTTACAACTCCTCCCTCGGAGTTTCAGATGACCAGAGCCAATAGGCTGGTCCTGGACTTATTTCCGCTTGCATAATTAACTTATTATTATTTAATTATTTATGGTTTTATATTGCTATATTTCTTCACTATTCTTGGTTGGTGTGGCTGTAACCAAACCCAATTTCCCTTGGGATCAATAAAGTATGTCTGTCTGTCTGTACGTTAGACAGCGTTCTAAAGTTTGGTGATGAGACTGACACTGCTGAGGTAAATCTTATTAAAGGCATTCGCGGCAGCATGATTTCCGTGCTGTTGTACAAGGTAACTTTACTGTCAGGGTTGGTTTCGGGACCTGTTGAGATCGGATTATGGTCCAGTTTACCGGTGGAAGATGTTACTTTGCTGTTCGGGAATGACCTGGCAGATGGTAAAGTTGTTCCTGCAGTGCAGTTAACAACTAAGTCAACCACTGACGACCCACAGATGGATTTTAACATTTATCCTTCCTGCGCAGTAACTCGAAGTATGGCTAAAATGTCTGCCGACGCAGACGGTTCTGTGCAGCATGATTCTGATCCCCATGATAGCCAAAATCTGGATTCCGGTTATGATGACTTGTCAGGGACTTTTCTGCCTTCATTGTTTCAACAGGATTCAGATAGTAAGTCTGACGAGAAAGATTTATCCCTGTCTAGGAAGGAGTTTATAGCAGCAGGGAACCGAGACCCTGAGATTGAAGCTTTAAAAGAAACACCTCTCTCAAATGATGAGATTAAGAAAGTGCCAGGAGGGTATTATCTCAAGGACGGAGTGTTAATGAGGAAGTGGAGGCCACCTGCTATTCCAGCGAGTGAGGAATGGGAAATTGTTCACCAGGTTGTAGTTCCTAAAGTTTATAGGACTGAAATTTTAACTTTGGCCCACACTATACCCTTACGTTGACATTTTGGACTGAATCAAACTAAACAAGATTATCAAAAAATGTTACTGGCCTAATTTGGGGACAGATGTTGTGACCTTTCGCAGAACCTGTCACACTTGTTAAGTTGTGGGTAAACCTAATCAGGTCACCCCAGTGGCCCCACTGCAGTCTAAACCTGCATTCGGTGTGTCCTCTTCAAAATTTAAAGTGGATTGTGTTGGCCCTTTGCCAAAGACTAAAGCTGGCCATCCGTATCTACTAACTATTATGTGTACTGCATCCAGATTCCCAGAGGCAATACCTCTCAGAAATAATAAAGCTAAAACTGTGGCAAAGGCTCTTACCAAGTTTTTTAATTTACTTGGTTTGCCTAAAAAAATCCAGTCTGATCAAGGAAGTAATTTTACATCTAGATTATTCCAGCAGGTAGTTTATTAACTGGGAACTAAACAAATTACATCATCTGCATACCATCCAGAATCACAAGGGGCTTTGGAAAGATTTCTTTCTGCCCTCAAAACCATGATTGAGACATATTGTGTTGAAAATGGAAAAGACTGGAATGAAGGAATACATTTGCTTTTGTTCGCAGTAAGAGAGTCAGTACAGGAAACACTAGGATTTACTCAATTTGAGCTTGTATTTGGTTGTAGAGTGAGGGGAACTTTGACCTTGTTAAAGGAACAGTGGATTAATGGGGATGTACATGTTAACTTGCTAGACTATGTTTTGAAGATCAAAGATAAACTACTCCACACCTGAGGTCTAGCGAGACAAAACTTAAAGATTTCTCAAAACAAAGTGAAGTGTTGGTTTGATAGGAGGACTTGCGAAAGAAAATACCAGGTGGGGGATAAGGTGCTTACCTTATGTTGAAGAATGTTGACAAATCCACCTCAGGCGAATCTCAATGGACCGTATAAAATAGTCTCTCAAATTAATGATCTGAATTGTGTTATTAAAACACCCGACCAATGTAAACTAACACAGGTGGTACACATAAATATGATAAAGCCTTATTTTGACAAGCAGGCACCATCTGTGTGTGTTGTTGTCAAATCATCTGAATCTGGCAAACCTGCGAATGAAACAATTGACTCATCTGAGAATTTTCACAAGCCAAACGTGGTCCCAGTTAGGCTAATGAACTCGGTTGTTCTGGAAAACATTGATAACAAGTTGGCTCACCTGCAGCCAAAGCAACAACAACAGCTGAAGGAATTAATTCTGGAGTTTAAAGTTGTATTTCCCGTTGTTCCCAAGCAAACCACGGTTGCAGTACATGACGTAGATAATGGTCAAGCCAAACCAATTAAACAACACCCATATTGCATGAATGCAGAAAAGTGTAAATTGCCTGTGCATGGAATTGAATATATACTGGAAAATGGTATTATTAGTCCTTTAGCAGCGGATTGCTCACCCTGTGTTATTGTGCCCAAACCTGATGGTAGTGTTAGATTTTGCACTGATTATAGGAAGGTAAATGCAGTAACAAAAACAGATGCCTATCCTATCCCTAGGATCGATGATTGCATCAATAAGGTTGGAAAAGCTGAAGATTGATCTTTTGAAAGCATATTGATGTGTTCCATTGATGGACAGAGGTAGAGAAATTTCTGCATTTGTGACACCATTTGGTTTGTGTGAATACAATGTTTTACCTTTTGGAAGGAAAAATAATCCAGGAACATTCCAGAGAAAGTTTGATTCTGTAATTCGAGGATTAGAACACACAGATGCCTATATTGATGACTTAGTCACAGGGAGTGGCACTTCGGAAGAGCATATCTCTGCAGTAGAAAAGCTGTTTGACAGGCTTTCCCAGGCCAGCCTTACAGTTAACTTGGCTAAGAGTGAATATGGCCATGCCAGTATGACCTGTCTTGGCTATGTTGTAGGTCAATGCAAGTTGGCTCCTGTTCGGGAAAAAGTCCAGGCAATTTCTCCAGTTCCTATTCTGACTGCTGAGAAGGCTCTTAGAAGGTTTCTGGGAATGGATGGATATTTTCGTAAGAACTTTGCTGCTATTGCTCTTCCTCTGACCAATCTCCTGAAGAAGAGTGAAATGTTTGTTTGGACAGAGCCCTGTCAGGATGCATTTGATCGATTGTTATCAGTATTTGAGATTAGGCCAATCAATGTAGTGCTGACAGCAAATTTAATTAGCAGATTGGAGCTGTGGGTGGCAACACAAGTCATGGGTGCACAGAGAGTAAAGGAGAGGGCCAAAGAGACAACCCTGTGGGGTATGTGTCCTGAGGGTCAGAGAGACAGAGGAGATGGAGCCCACTCTTACTACCTGCCGGCGATCTGACAGGAAGTCCAGGATCCAGCTACACAAGGCAGGGTGAAGGCCGATGTCTCTGAGCTCCTTGTCGATACTTCACGCCTTTGTATGGCTACTGCTCTGCCCATGACTGCAAGGAACTGCAGAGAACATCAGAGAAATAAGCCTCCCCTCCATGGACTCTTCCTACACTTCCCCTCCCTCGGAAAAGAACCTCACAACCTGGACATTCTTGCTGCAAACCCGCTCTCCCATCGGGGAAGAGATACAAAAGCCTTACAGTGTGTAACACCAGGCTGAAGGATGGCTTCCTGTCTGTGTCTATAAGCCAAATGAATGATAAAATGGACTCGACCTCACAATGTAACTCGATGTGACCCTGCACCATATGTCTATCTGCACTGCACTTTCTCTGCAGCCACAATGCTTTGTTACAGTGATTATTTTGTTGTATGTCAGCTCAATGTACTGTTGGAATGTATCCATCTGTGTGGATGGTACATCAGGTAAGATTTTCACTGTAGCTCAGTACATGATGATGATAAACAAATTCCCCATTTGTGTGGAAATATTAGACAGACTGAGCTTCTGATCTGGAACCAAAGTAGGAAACTGAACTGTTGTCATTTCTGAGGAAAGCAAATATATGGAAAAGGATTCAATCTCACATTACGATCTGCGGTAACTGGGAACTGGTGACTGGTGATGGGTCTTCCATATCAATATCAGAATCAGGTTTAATAGCACCGGCATATGATATGAAATTTGTTGTCCCTGCGGCAGCAGTAGAACCTAATTCATAACAATAGATTTTAACAATTGTAATTTAAAATAATATACTTATATATATATATATAGTACAAAAATAGAAAAAAAATGTAATAAGCTATTTTAATTGTGTGGAGCAATTTGACTGACTGGGTGTTGCTTTGGAAATTCTGAAGTGAAGCTGAACTAAACTTTACACATTTTTAAGAAACTCAGAGAAATGCAAATGGCTAAATTCTCACATAAACGGGTCAGACACCCAGAAACATCGGCAGCACTTCAGCACCTCAAAACAGTGAATGAAACATGCAGAAACTATTGCAGAGAAAAAAAAACATTGTCCAGCCACAACGAGAGGACGTGACAGATCCGGATCTCACTGCCTTGTCTGAATGGGGAAAGATGAAGCTACACGGACACGTAGAGCAGTGACCCGCAGATGCTGCCGATCTGCAGAAAAACGTGAACAGGAACCGGGATCAGGTGACGGGTGGAGGGTCTCCCTCCTGAACTGGTGACTCTGCTCCTCGCCCCTCACACGCTGCCCGACCCATCCGCCGCATTCCCCAGATTATTCCATATCTACCCCAGATACAAGATTATTTTTCCACACCATATCTTCCCCGATCCCTGACCCTCCACCTCCAAGTCACAGAGTCACCGGCTCAATTCCCATCCAGGTCCAAAACGTATTTCAAACCAAAACATGAAATGTTCACGTTTCATTTAAATCAGTTCTGTGTTTATAAACACTAATTTGTATTTACATTCCTCCGTAGCCTTGCTGGACAGGAACACTGAAACAACAAGTGAGAAACAGCAGGAGGCCATTCAGCCCCTCTTACCATCAGCAAGATGGCGGCTGCTGTCCCATCTCAGCCACGTGTTTCTGCCCGATCCTCATTTCCTCGATGCCTTTGGTCTCCTCACATGAGTCAGCCTCTGATTTATGTGAGAACGATCACTGACTCTTCACCGCCCTCTGTGGTGGGGTTTTACAGACATTCACCACCCTCGGAATGGAGACATTTCCCCTCATCTCAGACCCGGGCAGTCCATACCTGTTTCAGAGACTGGGATCCCTGGTTCAACCGGTAACAATGTGTCTCAGTCCTCGATCCTCTAAATGAAAGGGTTATCACATTTGATCTTTCTTCATATGATGACCCCACCACCCCAGGGATCAGTCTGGTGAATCTTCATTGCACTCTATATAACAAATACTCTCTAACGTCTTTGTTCATCCTCTATGAATTAAATTCCATCTTCTGCAGCCCCGTGTTGCCCCAACCACTCACCTCCCACTCTCTGTCATTTTTGCCACCTTCCCACCTCCCCCCTCACCTGGATCCACCTCTCACTCCCCAGCTCTTGCCCCATCCCCACCCCTCACCTCTTTTCTCTGACTATTTCCCGTCCACTCTCAGTCCAGACGGAGGGTCTCGGCCCGAAATGTTGACGGTCCATTTCCCTCCACAGATGCTGCCCGACCCACTGAGTTCCTCCGGCAGTTTGTTCTTCGGTCTGTATAACCCGTGTTAGTTTGGGGAGCGGGATTTTACACCATATTCCAGGTACAATCTCAACAAAGTACAAATAATTGTCACTTTGCCCGGACCATTGGTCCCGCTTGCAGGGCAACAGTCTGCCGGTGTTTGCTCCCAATGTGGTGAATCCCTCTGCTCGGCACCACCGTGGGTTCAGACATTTCCACAGATGAGCCCCTCCTGTCCCCACCGGGACAAACATCCAGTCCGACCCCTCTCTCACCATCTTCATCCTGTCAATAAAATCCCTCCCCGGGGAACCGGCATCAAACCGACGGGCCGAACGGTCTCCTCCTACCTCTCAGCGATACATCAGACTCCGGCCGCAGGGGACGCTTCACAAACGCCCCAACTGCCCTCGGAGGGAAATGGAAATAAATCAGAAAGCGGACATTTACTTTGAGGTTTTCTCCGCTCTGAGGAGGCGGTCAGCGCTTGAGCGGGAGACGGACTCAGCGGGGTAACGCCCACTCGGCCTGTCCGCCTCCGCGACTGGTTGTAACCGGTGATTGACATCGCTTCGCACCAATTGGAATAGCGCAGCACCTGCATTCTCTGTTGACAGCGGTGGGGAAAAGGGGCTGGTCACGTGCTTATTAGCCCAGCCGTTCAACCGATAAAGCTCGAGCACAGCAGCGCGTGGGTGACGTAAGACACCGCGCACGTGAGGACAGATCCCGGTGTGAGGAGTCCATGGGTGACGTCAGGCGCGTGGGAGGAGGAGCTGTGTGACGTCACCTGTGTGAGAGCGCTGGCATTTAAAAGCACCTTAATGGACTTTTCAGTGGGACAACAACATTAATCACGGGTTTCATCGCTGAATCCAGTGTTGTGGGATGTAAAGTCCCCTGTTATGTGTCCGGCTGTGCCGTGTTGTTGGTGGAGTGGGCAGCGTGGTGTTTGTCTCGATTCAGGTCACAACACCAGAATTGCCAGCGGGGTCCACACACAGTGTGAAAACCCCCCGTCCCTGCAGTCTTTGTCTCCTGGTAAACTCAACACCCTGACAGTGTGGACCATAGATACCCCTTCCTCTCAGAGTCAGGGGATCATTCAGACAGCTGATCGCTGAGAGGAATTATATTTATTGGTCATTAAAGTTCACCCAGATTCGTTTGGACGGATTTGATGTGGAGTTCGGGGTGTCACAGTGAAAGGGCCGGACGGCCAAACTCTCTCCGTTGTCCAAACATCCTTCCAGGTGAGGCGACAATTTCACCTGTGAATCCTCCGGGGTTGCCCATTTTGTCCGCTGTCCCCGATGCGGCCGCCTCCACACTGGTGACACCGGCTCCTCCGCAGTTGTGCGGGTTAGAGTTGTTCTCTTTTCATCGGGGGTCGATTTTATTGTTCCCTTTTGTGCGGAGGGGTGGGTTTTGGGGTTTGATGATTGGGATCCCGCTCTTCTTGATCCGGGTGGTGGGGTAGAAATCGGGGCCGGTTGGCGTGGAATTTCAACGTGATAGGCCGAAGGGCCTGTATTGTGCTGTAGGTTTTCAATGTTTCTATGAAAAGTGCCGGGAACGAGCTCTGCCGGATGGCTGGAGGTCCGGGCTCTCCGGTCCTGCAGCCCCGGTTTTAGCTTTGCGCCTGAGCCCGGGCTGTGGGATCTGTTAGTTGTGCTCCCAGATTAGGAGGGGTTTAGGGTGAAGGGGATCTGTCTGTGTGTGTGTGTGTGGGTAGAGATTATGACTGGACCATAATCGGGGGGGGGGGGGGATGGGGGGTGGGTTTGCTGTTGTGAGAAAGTGGGATGATCAGAAGTTCCGTGACCCGGGTCAAATAAAGTTGTAAACAGGGGAGGATCTGTTCCGTTGTATCGGACGCTCGCGTGTCCTTTCAGGAAGCAGCAATTCTCTCTTCAAATGAATCGCTGTCTAATCTTGCTGTTAACATTGTGTTTGTTACAAAGCCCCAGTGTCTGGAAGAGCTGTCACCGTCATGGGCTGTTGATGCAGATTGGGATGACGGTGGGGTGTCACTGACCTCTGTATCAGAGAACGACACGGGTTTCTACATCCTCCTCTGAGATATAAATGTCCTCACAGTGGATTCGGATCAGCTGGCATAGCTGTAGTTTTCCAAGGGAAAGGGAATAGGGAAGGGCTGAGGAGAGAGAGTTTTAATAGGGAAACCATCGTCCGGGGTGGAGGGGTGCAGGAGCTGTCTGATAGATCGTTTTACAGTAATTGTGTTTTTATATAATCTCACAGACGGTGACTGAGGAAGAAGCTTGTTGAGGGAGGAGACCCGGTGAGCAGGTCAGACACGGTATCAGGAGAGCGACAGTGATGTGATTTCCTGTGTCACGGGTACAGACAGTCGTCTCAAGTGAGGAGTTTGTGTGGAGATGCAGCTTCCCTGGAGGTGGAGGAAAGTGGACTCACCAACAGGTGGAACTAGCTGTGGGAAGACATGGTTTGTCAGGTCTGACGATGAGCTGAATGTACCATAACCTTCAGACTGAATCAGAAAACCATTCTGAGGGTATTTGAAATGTCAGAAGCAGGGGAGATGTGATCACATGTTTCCATCAGACCCTCAGTGAGATGGTTCCAGTTATAACGTGCAGGGATGAAATCACAGTGTTTGGGGCCAGATGTAATCACTGTTTCTGACACAGTGAGAGGGTTAGTTTTGCTGTAAGGCAGCAACATTAATGGAAGAAACTTCATCAATTGCCAGTTGTTCAGCAAAAGTGATCAACTTGTATGTTACCTTGACAGAAACTGATACTCACAGTGGTGACAAAGGGGTTCAGTCTGGTTTATTTCAGGTTGGAGAGGGGTGTGGAGTTTTGAAATCAATGCCTTGAGGTGCCACCATCGTTACTTTAGCATGTCCGGATTGGTGGATCACACAGCACGGAAACAGGCCTTTGGTCGGCCATACCTGTTCTGACCATACACTCACTGTCCACACGGGTCCCATTTATCAGCACTTGGTTCACAGCCGACTGTATCTCGGCAGTTTCAATGCTTATCCGCTTCGTAAATGTTGTGAAGGGATCTGCCCCTCCACCACCACCTCGGGCAGTGAGTTCCAGATTTCAGCTACCCTCTGAGTGAGAAATCTCCTCCTCAGATCCCTCTAAACCTCTTCATCCTCTGCTTAAATCTATGCCCTCTGATCGGTGACACCGCTGTCCCAGGATCGGGGCTGATATTGGCATCAGTGAGGCCTTCAAGAACGTTCACATGGTAAGTTGCTGTGGAAAGTCAGATCGCACGGGATCCAGGGAGAGCTGGCTCACTGGATGCACAGTTGTCCTGATGGTAGGAAGCAGAGAGTGATGGTGGGAGGCTGTTTATTGGACTCGAGGCCCGGGCTTAGTGAGGTTCCCCAGGGTTACACCCCATTGCTCTCATTATTCATTGATACTTAACTATATTTGCATTTGCAGTTTGTTGAATTCTATGCTCCACTTGATCTTTCATTGATCCTGTTACTATTCTATAGATTTGCTAAGTGTTCCTGCAGGAAAAGCAGTCTCTGGGTTGTATGTGGTGACATTTATGTACTCTGATATTTACTTTGAACATCAACCACTGCTACTTGTCATCGAGATCAGTAATTTGGTTGAGAATGTTCAGGGTATGGAGAGTAGGTTTGCAGCAAGTTAAAACAATTAATTTTTCTGAAAGATATTATGTATAACCTCTCCACTCTGTTTCCCTCTCCACGCTCGACCACCCCCTCCCCTTACTGTCTTCCCTCTCTGCCCCTTCCCTCCTCTCACCCTGACATTGGACATACGTTCAGGGTGAAAGTGAATTATTTTCGGGGAATCTGAAGGGGAATTCTTCACTCAGAGGTTGGTGAGAGTGTGGAATGAGCTGCCAGTGAAGTGGAGGATGTGGGTTTTATTGAGACACTCAAGAGGAATTTGTGTGGGCACGTGGATGGGAGGTGTATGGAGGCTCTTGTGCAGGTAGCTGGAACCAGGCAGTAACAACAAAAACTGGTCGGCATGGACTAGAAGGGCTGAAAGAATACAGAAAAAATTACGCGGCTATTGCCGGGACTGAATGTTTTCAATTAAAAAGAAAGGTTACATATGTTAGCACTTTATTCCCGAGCGGGCACGGAACCGAGGGGAGATTTCATAGAGGTGTACAACACTATGAGGCGGATGGAGAGTGTAACTGCAAGCGGACTTTTTCCACTGATGTTCGGTGAGAATACAACTAGAAATCATGGACGAATGGTTTAATGGAAACATTAGGGGAAACTTCTTCACCCAGAGGGTGGTTAGAGGGTAGACAGTGTCGCCAACGCAAACAGTGATTGAGATTCCGATGCCAATGTTTACGAAATGTTTGGATAAGTACTGGAGAATGGATGGCCACGGTCCGGGTTCAGTCGATGGCAGTAGGCAGTTTAAGTAATTCCTCAGTGGCCTGACGGGTTGAAAACCCTGTTTCTGTGCAGTGGATCCCTATCGGTGTCTGACTGTCTGTCTGGGTTAGAACTTCAGTGTGTCACAGCACCGACCAATCTAGAAAGTCGTTGATAGTGTTCTTGAATGGTTATAGCATGAGAAGATGGAAGCTTTGGAAATTGTTTATTTTGTATTCCCCAATTGCCTGCGATGGTTTTCAAGGAAGTCAAGAGTGAGCCCTGATATTTGCTTTGCCTTCACTGCGTTTTCAGTTGTGTAGATTTGTGTATTTCAATTATTATTGATTTCAGAGGGAGACACGGATTCCACACCTGCCATGTGGATTCAGGGTTAAATGGATCGAAATATGAGCGTGTCTACACCCCATACGATAAAACCACGATTCAGAGGTAAATTGGCATTCAGATAAATTGGTGTGTACCTGAATTGCGAATTTGGAATTGACGTTTTGGAAGGCTGGTTCTTTTAATAAGCACCAGAAGCTGCTGCTAAACACTTTGAAATGCTGGTTTTAAGTTCTAGGTCTTCACTGGAAATCAGGTTGTAAAGTCATTGTAGCATTTGCCCTGTAATATGTAAATGACAGATCAGTTTAGAAAACTCGCAGGTGCAGTCAATCGCTCAGCGATTTGTTTACATCGTCAGTCCTAATTCCATTAATTATCCAGGAGCTGCTGTGTGGTCAGATTAAATCGATTATTTCCTCAGCTCTATTTCTTGGAGCACTGTAACTGCGGACTCGCAATGGACTTGTAAAGTGTACCGAAGTTTCGACTCTCCGTGCGGAACACGGCTGTCCTTTGTCTTCCAGCCAGAAATTATTCTGTCTACCACCGCATCTGCTTTAATTTAGGAAGCCAGTTCTGAATCAACGCAGTCAGCTTTCCCTCGATCCCATGCCTTCTGACTTTCTGAATGAGTCAACTATGGGGAGCTTATGAAAAGCCTGAGCATAATTAACGCAGCCACATCGACTGTTCTAATTCTTCAGTTTGATTTATTTTCACTTTTTCAAATAACTCAGTCTGGCTAATAAAGGACAACATGCCATGTTGTCTCTCCGTAGCCAGACTACGTTTCTCCAAATACACATAAATTCCTTCTTCAATTATCCTCTCCATAGTTTACCCACTACTGATGTAAGACTGCCTGCTTATAATTAAAAGAAATATCCCTATTATCTTTCGTCAACAAATGAATAACATTTTCCGCTCTCCAATCATCTAGTTCTACTTCCGTGGCCAGCAAACACACAAATATCCTGTCCAAAAGTGCAGCAATATCTTTGCTCGCTTTTCAAAATCATCTGGACTATATCCCTTTCGGCACCGGGGAATCATCTATCATAATGTTTTCCAAGTTTCCAGCGCATCCTCTTTCTGAGCGTCGGCAGGTTCTGGCATTTCTGCCTTTTTCCGCTGTGTTCACATTGATCAAAGTATTCAGAGAGGAGCTTCACCGCCTCCTTGGACTCCAGACACAAGTTTTCCTCTTTTACATCTGATCTGCCCACACTCTCTCCAGTCATCTCCTGTTCTTCACTTATCTTAGTGCATCTCTACTCCCCTTCTAACTTTGAAGTCCATTGTTAAATTCATTTTCTATCTACATTTTTACCCGCCCTAAGCCCTAAGATGGCCCTAAGCCATCTGATGGTTTCTTCCTGAACCTTAAGTATCTCTCTTTCTTCCTCTTGACAAGCTGTTCCAATTTCTTGTCAGCAAGTGTTACTTTCCGCTATCGTCCTTTCCCTGCCTGAATGAGACAAGCTTTTACTGAACCCCATGTAAGTGTTTCCTGAACAATCTCCACATATGTGTTGTGCATTTCCCTGAGTACATCATTTTCCTATTTACCTTCCCAAGTTCCTGCCAGGTAGCCCGATATATCGGAATTAAATAGTTCCATGCTCTCTGGTCCTATCCCCGTGCAGGGTGGATGTCGGGGAGTTCTCCCTGTCGTTCTGAAATGCTGACCCGCGGAAAGATCTGTCACCTGGTCCGTTTCCTTTTTTAATATTAGATCCGGAATGGACTGTTCGCTAGTCGGCCTGTCTTCATATAGTGACATGAATCCTTCCAGCACAAAACTGAGGATTTCTGTCATAACCAAACCTTTTACCCTGGGGACGTGCCAAGAATATTAGGGAATTTTCAGTTGCCCTTGACAATAACATGACACGTGTTCAAGTTCCGCTTCCCGATCGGTACCTCCCTGTTTCAGTCGCCGTTTTTGTTTTTGTTCAACTTGTGGGCAGCTGTATAAAATACTCCAAACGGAGAGATCGCGTCCTTCACGTTTCTGTGTTCGTCTCCCAGTCTATTAACAAACGAACGCTCCACGTTGTCCGTCCTTTCTGCAGCTGCGATACTATCCCTGGTTTCCCATCGCACTCCCTTTACACTCTGTTACCCGACCCAGTCCATTTTGAAACACCTAAAACCCGGAAAGTCCTGAAGCCATCCCTGCCCTGTTGATACATTTCAGTGGCCATTGACATTGTCAATTTATAATTTCCTGTCAGACACATATCATGTTCAGATGTTCGCGCAACCAGCGTTTAGTTAAGTACGTAAAATTAGTCTATGTACATAAGCGAACTTATGTCCATTTCACAGACAGGCGTGTGTCTGTGATAGATTGTAACATAATTCAACCAATCTAACAATCACGGTAGCAGCATTGAGCGTTTGTATTGCTACCTACCTGAACTGTATCACGTCAGCAATCTTCCGCCAATTCTCCAATACCCGGATGACCAGGCATATGGAATGTTTGAATTTATGACATACGTGCCAAGCCTGTTATCTACACGTTATCTACACAGATGGCCATTTAATGTAAACATATACTTCATTCCATTCCTCAGCTCCTCTCTGAATTTCCTCTGTGTCAGTGTGTAGATACAAGTATTGGTGCACATGCTGAGAAATTGTAACATGAACCCAAATTGTTGCAGGATGTATACCGGGGAACTCAAATATCTGTCCTCGTAAAAATAGTTTTGCGCTTGCCATTTCAGAGAACGGGCTACATGGGGCATCCACAATAATATGAAATTAGCTGATATAGAAAACAACAAAATCATCGATTTTCTGCGTTTTTCCACCTCGGCATCTTTCTGATTATCGCTGCTGTGCCGAAGCTTTCTGCGGACTGTATTTGCCACAACGATATGTCTGACGGTTAATCCGTTAAACAACAGGATTAAGCCGATTGGTAGCAATGGTGTTAAAATACTCTCCAGTAATTGGTATCCTTTCCACACGGGTGAAGTAGCGTATTCATATGTGGTGGTGCACCGCCACGGCATGTTGTTAATGATGACGTAAGGTTCAATGACAAAGTAAAACGGGACCCCTGTCCCGCAGCTCACTATAACCACGGTCACCATAACCACCGTTGCTGTTCTCTCGGTGCAGTATCGCTCCCGCAACTTTCGGCAACATATTGCGATGAAACGATCGAAGGTAAAACTGACCGTGAACCAAACAGAACAGTCCGTCATTACAGCCCGAAATACAAGTGTCAGAGCGCAGACAGGAGTGATGAACAGGAATTTGGAATAAATGTAGATATTGTTGGTCTGTTCCACTAAAGCAGCAACGATAACCACCATCAGATCCGCTGTTGCCATTCCAACCAGGTAACGGGTGATGCATTTGGAGAGTCCGCATTTTCCCCGAGAGAGGATCACAATCGCCGTTAAATTAACTGCAAGAAATTTGAAAAGAGGTTAGAGATATGGTCATCTCCCTGCATGCCCCCATTCTACCGATGGTATGCAGGGGAGGGTCTTGGAAGTGGAAAGCGGGAGTCTCCGTCGCTGCACTCCGGCTGGGCAGATCAGAGCAAAGAATCCGAGTTCCACGGCTCACGGACCGGTGAACGGAACGGTCCCAGTAAACAACACCATTTCCATTAATAGAGGTGAAAGAGCTGAAGGGATTGTTTGCAGCCGTGACAAAGTGGAATCAAAAGATACAAAACACAATTTATCATTTACAGACCCGCGTGTCGGAAATAGACTGGACAGTCATTTAAATAAGCTGCCATGTTGTTTTAAGGTCGAAGTGTCTGCACTGACAGAAACTCGGACCTAGAAAAGCAGAGACCAGCATCACTTCAGAAAGCCTAGCGAGGTGAAATTATGAAACAATGTCAATATCGGCATATACGTAATTGACAAAAGAATAATCACTTCGAACAAAGTACGAAAATGAAAATAAAACAATCAGATGCCTGAACCCTCCATTCCGGAAACACGTTTCAGACGACGGTAGCATCTGTGCTTAGTAACAGTGCGGATACCGCAGCAGAGTAACGACGGCACCATACATAAAGTAACCAGCTCCGGCATCTTACCGGGGACACCAACCGCTACAAGTGTGGGATAGAAAATGGCCGCGATGTAGTAAATCGCCGGATATCCCATATTCTGTAGAAGCAGCGTTCAGTTGTACGGAGCGTTTCAGCTGCTCAGATGGACTGGTGATCGGTTTAGCAGACTCTTATTGAGGAGAGAGCAATTCCACTGAATTAATTAGCGTGGCGATCACGTCAGGGACATTAGTAACAACCAACTACACAAACATTTACGTTAAACTATTTTTACTCTCTCAATCCCCTTGTCATG
This sequence comes from Hypanus sabinus, assembly GCF_030144855.1. Taxonomy (NCBI): domain Eukaryota; kingdom Metazoa; phylum Chordata; class Chondrichthyes; order Myliobatiformes; family Dasyatidae; genus Hypanus; species Hypanus sabinus. Next base: position 374,132 of record NW_026781164.1, on the reverse strand, counting down.
AATTTGACTCCTCAAGGGATTTTGCAATGTCATTACTTTAAAACAAAATATGATGTGCTTTTTTTCCCCATGTTATTTTCCATGATACCTGGCTTCAGCTATTTAAATGAAGATATATTTTGTCATTGTTGATTTTAAATCAGGCATTCAGCTTGAAGTCGATATATTTGGAATATTTGACTGAACACATTCGCTTCTGAAATTGAGGGAAGGAGTTTGTTCTGGCGGGTGAAATGGAGAACACTTCTTTATGAAAGGGGAACGTTCATCATCTTTTCTTTCGTTCGTTCCAGTCATTCCGAGCGGTTTGAGTTGTGGAAATCACAGTGACAGCTGACATGTGTTACAATAAAATAAACTGCACATATTCCTCCAAACACTGTAAAAGATCCACAGCGATATTCCAGAGACCTGTCTTCAAAAAGGAAAACTGTCCTCGGGAGATTAGCGAGGGCTGTGGACAGTTTGAAGAACAATGTTTTCCAGGGCACACATGGGCCGTTTGGCAGGAACCTGACCTCTGCCAATGAAGGACTTGACCGCCCCATACCCGTGACCTGCGATGCAGTCTGTTTAACTTTAAAGATATTCTCAGACCTGCCACAATTCTACCACTATTTCTCCATCCATTCTCTGTTTGAACAAATATAGTAAGCAAAATCTATGATCAATCAGCAGGTTCTCAGGCTGTTGTATCATTTGCCACGAAGTTGTATATTTCCCCCCTGATTTACCGTCAGGTATATTGCCTTTCCAGCGTCACTATGAGTATGTGCAGAAGAGCGGAAGTGTTCAAGCTCATCTGTCAATTACACTTCCGTCTGCTCCTGCAGCGCACCGCTCCGTGCCGATTGTGGTTCTCGTACCGATGAGCGGGTCTCGGCTTATTTGAGAAAGTCTCATCACTCCGTTTCCATTGTAGAACTCGGACTAATGTGCGGCCCTCGGTTGACTCGAGAAAGTATCACCTCAGCCTTCAAATCCATCCTTCCAAAGTGAATCACTCCCTAACGTTCCGGGTTGAAATCCATCTGTAACTTCCCAGCGCTGCTCTGCGTCCTGTCACTGTCCTGTTGTAAACTCTAACTACCTTCTATACTATCCCTAATTCCACCAAACTCCACATCATTGCAAATACAATAAACCACCCTTCCACTTATTTATTCACATCATTTCAAAGCACAAATATCCTGGGCTCTCAGAACAGATCTCTGCTGGACACCACCGGCACCAGCATCCGGGGAGATAATGTTCCATCCACAACTACCCTCGGCCTTCTGGGGTGTCAGTCCTGAATCCACAAGCCAACTTTCCCAGGACACCAAACCTTCTGAAAGGTCCTGCCATGGTTAACCGTCACATCCTCACAGAATTGAACCAGGCACGTGAGACATGATCTGCCCCTCACAAAGCCATGTTGACTCTCCCAAATTAGGTAATCTTTCTCCAAATTCTCGTAAATCCTGTTTCTAAGAATTTTCTCCAATAATTTGCCCGTCACTGAACTTGGACTCACCACTTCCCGCAGTCTCCCAGGGTTACTCGCGACCACACAAGAGGACTTATCTATCCTATGTTTTTTTTTCGCTCCGTGCCGATTGTAGTTCTCGTACCGATGAGCGGCCCTCGCCTCACTGGAAAAAGTCTCATCACTCTGCTTCCATTGTGGAACTCGTACTAATGTGCAGTACTCGGTTGACTCGAGCAAGTGATACCTCTGCCTTCAAATTAATCTTTCCAAAGTGAATCACTCCGTACCTTTCCGGGTTGAACTCCATCTGTAACTTTTCAGCGCTGCTCTGCCTCCTGTCACTGTCCTCTTGTGTTCTGTGACTACCTTCTACACTATCCATAATTCCACCAACTTCCACATCATTGAAAATACAATAACCCATCATTCCACTTCCTTATTCATATCGCTTTTAAAGCAGATATATCCAAGGGTCTCAGAACAAATCTCTGCAGGACACCACTGGCACCAGCATCCGGGGAGAAAATGTTCCATCCACAACTATCCTCTGCCTTCTGGGGCGTCAGTCCTGAATCCACAAGCCAAGTTTCTCAGGATACCAAGCCTTCTGACGCTCTGAAAGGTCCTACTGTGGTTAACCGTAAATTTAACCGTCACATCCTTACAAATTGAAGCAGGCTCGTGAGACATGATTTGCCCCTCACAAAGCCACACTGACTATCCCAAATTAGGCAATACTCCTCCAGATTCCCGTAACTCCTGTTTCTAAGAATGTTCTCCAATAATTTGCCCGTCACTGAACCAGGACTCACCGCTTCCCGCAGTCTCCCAGGGTTTCTCCCGACAGCACAAGAGGACTTATCTAACCTATGTGTTTTTTTAAAGTTCCAGTACATCCTCTTTCTTAACCTCGGAATGTTGTCGCACATCGGCCTGTTTACCGCTCTCCTCACAAGCTTCCCTGTCACTGGTAAATACTGAACTAAACTCTTTATTCAGGACCTGCCCTTCTTCTCCCGAACTCAGGGGCTTGTTTCATCTTCTATCCCCGTCAGTTCATACACTCATTCCAGTCATCGTTTTCCTCACAGACATCTAGAATGGCTTGGGTTTTCTTTAAAGTTACTGCAGACCCTCAGTAGACCTTCTAGTTATCATAATTCCATTCTTCAGTTTGTCCCCGGCTGCTTCGTAAATCTAGAGTCATGTCTGATCCTTGCTGTCTAATCCTGAGCTCAGCTTCCTGAAGCTTCTCTCTTCCTCTTGACCAGATGTTTCACATCTCTAGTCAACCATGGTTCCTTCACCCTGCAGTCCTTTCCCTGTCTGAATGGGGCTAACCTATCCAGAACCCCGTGTAACTGCAGCGTAAAATACCTTCACATTTCCGTTGTGTATTTCCCAGGACATATCCGTTCCTGCTTTATGCTTCGATGTTCCAGCTTAATATCATTCTACTTCCACTGACACAGTTAATTACTTCGGGAACAGACACAGGGCTGTGGGACGCAAGCGGGTAGAGTGATTAATTTGGACCCTGACACGCGGTTGTGGGCAGAGTTTGGGGCAATGGGATGGGTATGGGGAATGACACAAGATTGTGGGGACACAGCGGGGCATTGAGATTACTTGGTGACTGACGCGGGCCTATGTGATTAGTGTTGTAACCCTTTTACAAAAGGAGTGTGCTGGATCCTTTGTAATCTGCCTATCGACACAACCGATCGACAGACGGCGCAATAGCTACTGTCCACACACCGTCCCTACACATCTGGGGAAGAAGGATGATTACGTGAGAATGCTATTCTTGGACGACAGTTCAGTATTCAACACCATAATTCCCCTCAGGCTCGACAGGAAGCTCAGAGAGCTCGTCCTTGACCCTGCCTCTCAGATCGCCAGCAGGTTGTAAGAGTGGGCTCCTTCACCTCCACCCGTCTGACTTTCAACACAGGAGCCACTCAGGGCCATGAACTGAGTCCCCTCCTTTACTCCCTGTATACCCATTACTGTATCGACACCTACAGCTCCAATCTGTTAACTTAATTTGCCGACGACACTACATTGATAGGCCTAATATCAAAAAATAACGAAGTGGCCTACAGGGAAGAAATTATCTCCCTGACGCAATGGTGTCAAGTAAACAATCTTTCCCTCAATGTCGCAAAAACAAAGATCTGGTTGTTGATTACAGGAGGAATGGGGATGGGCGAACCCCTATTGACATCAATGGATCTGCGCTTGAGAGGGTAAACAACTTTAAGTTCCTGCCATCCACATCACCGAGGACCTCACGTGGCCTGTACAGACCAGCTGTGAAGTGAAAAAGGCACAACAGCGCCTCTTTCACCTCAGACTGTTGAGGAAGTTTGGTATGGCCCCGAAATCCGAAGCGAGCAGCAGCACCACATTCTCCGGGGAGCGAAACCCCACCAGCTACGATTGCGGTGGACTGGAAGTGGGAGAGTGTCCCGCCCCCTCCTGCATTTAGCGGACTCTGGAGTGGTGGTGCACTGGTCTACTGTGCAGCGACAACTGCACAAATATGACCTTCATGGAAGAGTCGTCAGAAGAAAACTTTTCCTGCGTCCTCACCACAAAATTCAGCATCAGAAGTTTGCAAAGGAACATCTAAACAAGCTTGAAGCATTTTGGAAACAAGTCCTGTGGACTGATGAAGTTAAAGCAGATTTTTTGTGGCCTCAATGAGCAAAGGTATGTTTGGAGAAAAAAGGTGCAGAATTTCTTAAACACGGGGTGGATCGATCATGCTTTAGGCTTGTGTTGCAGGCAGCGTCACGGGAAACAATTCACTGGTGGAAGGAAGAATGAATTCAATTAAATACCAGCAAATTTAGGAAGCAAACATTACGCCGTCTGTAAAAAAGCTGAAGATGAAAAGAGGATGGCTTCTACAACAGGATAATGATCCTATGCCCACTTCAAAATCCACAATGGACTACCTCAAGAGGCGCAAGCTGAAGATTTTGACATGGTCCTCACAGTCCCCCGACCTAAACATCTTCGAACATCTGGGGCTGGACTTCAAAAGAGCAACGCGACCCCAGAATCTCACAGAACACGAAGCCTTTTGCAAGGAAGAGTCGGCAAAATTCCATCAACCAAGAATTGAAAGACTATTAGCTGCCTGCAGAAAGCGTCGACAAGCTGTGATACTTGACAAAGAAGGTGTTACCAAGTACTGCCATGCTGGGTGTCCAAACTTTTGCTTCGGGCCCTTTTTCCTTTTTTGTTATTTTCAAACTGTAAAAGATGAAAATAAAATGTAATCTTTCTTAATATATTAAAGAAATGTGTAATCTTTAACATTATGCCTTTTGGAAATCAGGTCAGCTTCGACTCGCTTAGATATTCACAGTAAAAGAAATTTTGACTACGGGTGTCCAAACTTTTGCACGCCACTATATATAGAAGCAAAGTGAGATTGAAGGCAAGTGTGGAGAGAGGAATAAGACACGGGAAAGGGGAAGGTGAGGACGGAGGAAAGAGGCTGAGGGAGAGGGGGGGGTGCTGAACTATTAGAGAGGGTGAGAGAATGGTGATGGTGAGGAAGAAGGGAGGGACGAAGTGGTAGACTGCGCGGTGGAGAAGAAGATGCTCGGGGAGCTGTTCACATTCAGACACAGTGTTGGGGGAGTTCCATTCCTTCTGTGGTAATATAGGACCGGGTGGGTAACACGAAAATATCGAAAACACACAATAAAAGACGAACAAAGACAAGACGATGAAGGCAGAAATTAAGATTAACCAGAAATTATTCAACACTTTACAGTATCCTGAAACAGTTTAACTCAAGCTGATTACTCACACAGGCACAATCAAGTGGCAGGCATAGTCACCAAAATCATGCTTTAAATTGTAAACTCATGAAAGATACGATCCATTACTCTAAATCGAATACTGAGGGAGTTTTAGAGTTAGAGTCCGACAATTTTATTATGACCAATCCATTCCTAGAGATAGGGCAATACATCAGACACATCTGGATATAACATTACAGGATTAAACAGCAAAAGCAATTTACTTAATAGTCAACCAATAAAAAACAAGAGACAAATCTGCAGGTATGTGTGTGTCATACCAAACACACATAATAGACAGAAATCAGTACTTGAGAAACAACAAAAATATTCTGACTTGAAAAATAAAATTGAAAGACTATGGTATATGAAAAGGGTATATAATGTCCCAATTGTAATTTCCAATGGTAGTTTCATCCCAGAGTCACTGCGCAACAATAATTACTCCTATGCAGCAATATTTATGTAAATCTCCAGAAGGCTACAATATTAAATATCACTAGAATAGTAGGAAAGTTCCCAGCAATTGAAAAATGAGTTTTACCAGTCTTAGCTGTGAGAAAAAAAAGAAAAATTATTAACATACATGCGTTTGTACTGGAGTAAATGCAGAGGAGATTCAACATGTATTTTGCTCGGATGGAAATTTGGAAAACTGCAAAGCTCGACAGTTACAATTCTGGTCTGTTTACAGGCGGATGTTGTCTGCTCATCGCGTGTTGACGGATCCGATGTAGGGTGCAGACAGCTAAATCTCATTGCGGAGCTGCCCACTCACTGCGAGCTCGGACCAGTCCCGATCTGACCGTCGGGGTGCTCACTGTGAATTCCGTCCGCTCTCCTTGTGACGGCCATATTTCCAGCAGCTGCTCCGTTTCCTCTCCGTCTGCGAGAAGCACCGGCTTTGTCCGTCACCTGAGCGCTGAGTATTTACACCGTACGGCGGGATTTATTATTGAACCTGGTTCGGCGATGACGACAGCGGGGTTATGGTCAAAAATCAAAATAAGATGCAGGATGAATTTAATCACTGGTCGGAGGTGAAGGTCGCAGGGTGCGGGCGCCGAGGGGTCTGTTCTCATGATGTGTCTCCGTCGGGCTGCAAACCAGTTTTATTCTCCCCGCTGCCACGTTCTCCAATTACCGCCGGTTTTGCACTCTCAAGGTGGAAAAATACATCCTCCCTCCACTGAGAAGAATTTAGACATTTTAGTTATTAATTAGTTGACATGACAGGATATCTCGCTGCGCTGGGGAACTGCTCTCTGAATTTAGACTGAGTTACCCCATAACGTGTTTAATCAGCAAATTAATACCATCAGCAAGTATCCGCAGTGTTAAACATTTTCCAAGCCTTGGAAGGAGTCCGAGCAAAACCGGACGTGGGGGAGGCAATGACGGGAGAATGAGAGCACAGTGGACAGTGGAGTGGAGACACAAGGGGAAGAGAGAGATGGGTAGAGAAACTGAGATATAAACGAGAGACAGACGGAAGATCAGCGAGGTAAGGAAAAGCGAACGAACTAGAGACGTGAGGGAAAATAAATTTCAAGGGAGCAGACACTGGTTAGAAAGACTACGGAGGAGAAAGGTTGGTTGGAATGAGTGGGAGTGGGCGAAAGAGTTATAGTGAGAGAGGCGGCAGAGGAAAGACAGACTGGGAGAAAAGGGAGACTAGTGGAAGAGAGTCTTGCAGGTACGCGGAGAAGCACGGGGAACGAAAGAGAAGCGTAGGAAGGAGAAAGACGGTGAAAGACGGGAGAAAGGGAGAGGTTGAGAAGCAGCGAGTGACAAGTACGGGGCCTGAGACAAGAGAAGGATACGCATGGAGGGAGAGTGACGAGGAGAGAGAAACAGGGCGAGGGAGAGTTGAAGGAGAGAGAACGAATGGGCTAATAGAAACCGGGAGACAGAAAGCCTTGGGGGGGGTGGAGAGAGCGAGAGAGAGAGAGAGAGAGAGAGAGAGAGAGAGAGAGAGAGAGAGAGAGAGAGAGAGAGAGAGAGAGAGAGAGAGAGAGAGAGAGAGAGAAGACTAGGCGGGGAACAAACGTCTGAAGGGTCAAAAGACTGAGGAGAGAAATAGACTGGTAGGAGAGGGAGAGAGGGTGAGAATGCGGATGAAAGTGTGGAATGAGAGCCCCTGCGAGGAGGGAGACTAGAGCCAAGCAAGAGACGGGGAGGGAGAGGCAGACGTGAGGAAGACAGACTGTATAGAGAGAAACTGGGGGACTTGAGAGAGGATGAATGAGAAAGAGAATAGCGGGGAGATAATCCGGAGGTGATAGACACGGGGTGAGGGTTGGTAGGATGGGAGACTGGGAGAGAGAATCCCGGGTTGGGGAGAGGTAGCGGGATTGGAAAACGACAGTGATGGGAGAGACAGTGGAAGACGGGAGTGGTAATGGGGGATAAAGGGAGACTGGAGAATGTGCAGAGACGAGGGTGTCTGGGGAGGAGAGAAGGACAGGGGAGAGGGACGTAGGAGAGAAGACAATTGAGAGGGAGACGAAGCCGATGGCCTATGGGAGGAAAACAGCGGGGGGCGGGAGAAACTGTGTGTGAGAACTGGAGGAGAAAGTGGACCGGTATGAGAGAGAAACAGGGAGACTGAGGAGAGAGACGGAGACAACTTGGGGAAGAGAAAGACTAGGTGGAGATGGACTGGAGTGAGAGAGTGTGGCGTGTGACAGAGGGCGAGAGACTGGGGAGAGAGAATCGGTAGATAGAGACTGGGGAGAGAGTGATTCGATAACAGAGAGACTGGCGAGGGCGATTGGGGGGGGGGAACATTGGGAGAGAGGGAGAAAGAGACCAGGGATAGAGACTTCTGGCATAGAGATTGAGCGGACCAGTCTGGGAGAAACAGACTGGACAAGATAGACTGATTGAAGAGAGATTGGAGAGGGAGCCTGGGAGATAGACTGGAAGAAGAGAGACTTGGGAGGGACATGAACAGGGGAAAGAGAGACTAGGGAGGGACATGTACAGGGTAAAGAGAGACTGGGGAGGGGCATGGACAGGGAAAGAGAGACTGCGGAGAGAAGCGGTGAGAGAGAATGAGAGAGAAATGGTGAGAGAGTGGAAGGTAGAGAGAGAAATGGAATAAGAGAGAATAGGGCAGGGAGAGGCTTGACGAGAGAGACGATGGAGAGAGCCGAGTGGACATGGAATGACAGGGTAGGAGACTGAGGAGCGGGAAGGGCGGGGTAAAGAGGGTAGGGGTAAGAGAAAATGGGAGAGAGCACCTCCGAGGCGAGATAGTGTCTGGAAGATGAGACGGGGAGAGAGAAACAGCGGCAGAGAAAGAGACGGTGGAGAGAGTGGCCGGAAAGGGTATGTGGGGCAGATAGATGAGGGAGGGGGAGAGAGGGAGCAGCATGAGGAAGAAAGACTGGAGCGGAAATGCTCTGAGAGAGAGAGAATGGAGTGCCGAGGAGAGTTACTGGCGGTAGAAGGAGTGAGAGATGGGGCGCGAGGAAGATGAGGTAGAAAGAAAAAACCGAGGGGGAGAGGTAGAACCAGACCAGGAGGAGGAATGCTTGGGTGAGTCGAGGGATCTGGGTTGGGGAAAATGATTTGGAGTGAGAAGCGAAGTCTGAGTGACGAGGGAGATGGGAAGAGACCCGGAACAGAGATTATCATCAACATCATCATTGTTATTGTTGTTGTTTGCAGTAGTATAAAAATGAGATTGTGCTGGAGTGAATGCAATGGAGATTTAATTTGCAGTTTGCTCGGATGTTTGTTTTTAGAAATCAGGAAGTGTAACTCATTCCTTCCTTAATGCAGAGAGAACATTAGGATTATCCAGAGAAATTTATACAATTGTGAACAAATTGCACGACTTTTCTGGAGCTGTTTTATTTTTTTTTTTGCATAACAAATTTACCTAATACGAAGGAGAAGAGTAAAGTTTTCTGCAGATCTCGGCTGTTTGTTTTCTTTTTCGTGTCATTCCCGAGCAGAAGACAAAACTATCAAATGAGTTGCATTCCTGCCGATTTGGTCCTGAATATGCTCAGATCCTCACCCGCTCTGTTATTACCCAAAGGGAAGCGGTGGAGACTAAAGAAGGAATACAGTGAAAAGATAAAAAATAAAAGGTAGTATGAGTTTAATTTTTGTTCCGAGGTGGAGGTCGCAGATTCCAGATCCGTACTTCAGGGAGTGCGAAGCGCAGAAACAAATATCGCTATGATGATTGTACACTCTAGTATTAATTGTCTGGTGACAATAAAGCAAAGTATAAAGCATAGATTCTGAAGGGTCTGTTCCCGTGTTGTGTGTCTCTTCCTTTTATTTTCACCGCTGTCGCTTTCACCGGGTGACCGCCTGAAAACCTGGAACCTGGAAGAGCCTATCCCTCTTCAGTTAGTTTGTTTGTTTGTTTTTTAACGAGGTCGACTTGCCAGCTCGACACTCAACCCAGGCATTTCCGGAGAGCGTGCAAGGTAGCCGGCCGGATTCGAACCGGAACTTCTCGCCCCGAAGTCCAGCGCTGATGCCAGTAGCCACCAGCCGGTATAGATCTGTAGTATCGACACTGAAATCGGGGAGACCGCCTCTGAGAAGAATTTAGATTTTTTGTTTATTAATTAGTTGAATAATTGATGCGAGCGTATATTTCGCTGCGCTGATGAACTGCTCTCTGAACTTGGTCTGAGTTACCCCATAAATAAACGTGTTTGTGCAGCAACTTAATATCATCAGCATGTATCCGAGGTGTTGAAATATGTACTCTGATTCGTTGTAATTCTTTGACTAAATCCTGCTGTGATGTAATAAAGGAATTCGGCCACATGCACCGACCACAGGATGATGAAGCTTCCGGAGATGGAGAGAAGTAAGATCACAGACCTCCTCCTTCTCTCCATCTCCGGGTCACTGCGGTTCTCCGCCTTGCTCTGACCTCTCAGCCCCTGACGGACGCGACTAGTCACTAAAATGTGTCTGACTGTCAGAGCGTTGAACAGGAATATTAACACGAACGGGAGTAATGGCGTTAGGACGGTAGTAAGCCAGTCATACCCCAACCACCCGGGATCCGTATAGGTGCCGGGCTTTGGAATACAGTCCCAAGGTATATTGTCAATGACTTTCGCAGGATGGTATGTAAAGAATCTGGGCACATTATTAAAACAGAGCAGAACGCCGGTTGTTGCCAGAACCACAGCCGCAGTTTTCCCGGTGCAATATTTTGTTTTCAGCTTCTGGCAACAAATGGCGACAAACCGATCAAACGTAAAATTGACGGTGAACCAGACAGAACAGTCTGTGGCTGAAAATCCCAGGACAGAGATCACACTGCATACGGGAGTGATATCCAGGAATGTCCCGGGGAATTAATAATAACTGATTCGCCACAAAACGACCCGAAAGATAATGGTTATTAGATCCGCCGTTGCCATGGCCACCAGGTACCGAGTGGTGCAGGTGGCGAGGCCGCACTTTCCCCGGGACAGGATCACAATCGCTACTAAGTTCACTGGGGGGAAAGCAGAAATAGAGAGTGAATTACAGTCTCGCCGCTCCGTGGGTCTCAGGACAGTGATAAACTGGAAATTGAGCACAATCAAACTTTGCTGAGAACTCACTACTGGAGGTTGACAAGTGTAAAGCGGAAGGACCGATGCCCAAGGCGCGTGAATGCTGGTGAACGGGTACAGAACGCGGGACTGGAAGAGGAACGCTGTTTGAGAAGGAGACATTGTCATCTAATGGCCAAAGGCGCTATGAAAAAATCAGTATAAATTTCACACCAGAAGGTTCCCGACTAGCGTGTAAGGCCAAGATTCCCCAGCAACTGTCTCAGCGATACTGCTTGCCGAGTTCCCGTCACTTATGTTCCGGCAAACTCCATATAGATCGAAGGTCTGCTCCCTTCGTCTCTGTCCACTTCCAAAGTTCGTTGTTGAAAGCAATTTTATTTCCTGCATTTTCATGTCTTATTCTCGCTTCGTTTGCATTCTGCAATAACTTCCCTTCGTAGCTCCTTCACACTGTGTCAACGGATCGTAACAGAAAGTCTCATTTTTCACTTTTAAAGATTTTGCCTGACCCGCTGAATTTATAGATATTCTGCAGGTTAGTGATTAAACCATCTAATTTTCAAAGGGAAGTCAATGTAGATACTTCAAAAACATTTGTCACTTTTAGGGGTTGCTCCGAATCCCTGCAGCATTTTGTTAAATGCTTCCAAGCTTTTTTTTCGAGAGCGGAGTATCGCCGTTACCCGGTCTGACCTGTCACGGACACTGCCGGGTTGACTCTTTCTTCTTGCTTCGCTTGACGGATAACAGAGCGTGGAAACAATCCCCGGTACACTAAAACACACACACACCCGATATGACTGTTGAAAGCTCCCGATGCTTCGGATTCTCACTCGGAAGTGATGTCTACCGCTCTCCGCGGGATCTCTCCGGGGTTTCGCTGCTCGCTTTCCCTTCGAGCTCGCAGCAGTTTCTGAAAACACCGCGCAAAACCTTTAAATTTCAAACATGTATCAACATTGAGACGGATAAAACCAAGTACCCGGTAAAGGTGCCGGGCGCAGTGAATGACGGCAGTTTACTCCGACAGCGGCTTTGCATTGATAAATCAAAACTAGACGTACAAACAAGCTGGATGAACTCAGCAGGTCGGGCAGCGTCCGTTGAAAGAAGCAGTCAACGTTTCGGGTCGAAACCCTTCGTCAGGACCCGAAACGTTGACTGCTTCTTTCAACGGACGCTGCCCGAACTGCTGAGTTCATCCAGCTTTTTTGTACGTCTTGATTTGATCACAAATCGAAACTGCCTGCTCTGAATCCATAAAATGAGTCCATCTCACCGAACTTCCTCTCCACATCTGTGTCAATAGTCGGTTCATTTTCAGCTGACAAGGGAGCTTCTGAAAAAGCACAGAGTTTTGACACAATGTTTGCACCGATACAGCGACATCACAACGCTGTCGGTAACTGAATGAGACCACAGACCGCGCACATAAGACTGCAAATGATAGCTCGCCGATATTCTTACCGGGAACACCGATAACGGCAATGATCAAGTAATATGTCTTTCTCACACGGTAAAACGTTTCGAGCATGCTGTGTGAGATTCAGACTGTCTTCTAGCTGCCTGCGATCACACTGAAGAAACCTTGAGCTGATGAATCTCCACGGTTATTCATTTATACTCTATCCAGCACACTGAATACTCAATACTCCGCAAGGCTGACTGTCTTACAACCGCTGGGAGAAAAATAAACATGATGTCATTCGACTACAATCCCAATTGTAATGAGGGATGGATAGTTTGACACGAAATTACAAAATCTCGAAGATGAAGAAATGACGATGCGAGCTGTCAGTGAAAGTTGTTGTGAAACACCCTCAGGATCGCCTCTCGGTTTCATGATTGTTATTGTTGATCTTGTCCATTGCTTAGCTCCGTGGCCTTTGTCATCACAGACCGATGCTCTACTGTTAGTCACCTGTTCCGTTTGAGTGGCAATAAAACACATCAAAAAGTATATGTTGTTTGTGTGATCCTGTACCAGAGTCCTAAACCGATAAAGCGCCCACGCCTGCTATAGGACATAGGAGGAGAAGAAGGCCATTCAGCCCATCGAATCTGCTCTACCATTCGATTCTGGCTAATTCTGGATCCTTCTCAACACCATACACCTATTTTTTCGCCACATTATTTAATACCCTGACCAATCAGGAAGCTCTCAACTTGTGCTTTAAAAATACCCACAGACCGAGTGTGACAATCACTACTCTCTGGCTAATGAAATACATCCTCCTTACTGCGGTTCTAGATGGTCGCCCCCTCAGTTCTGAGGCTGTGCCCGCTACTTCTGGATATCCCCACCGTAGGAAACTCATCTCCACTTCCACCGTGTCTGGTCCTGTCTGCATTCGGTAGCTTTCAATGTCTGACGTCATCCTTGCTCTCGATGCTTGTTAAACAGGAGGAACACTGCTCACGCATGTCAGAAAACATCTGCAGCAAAATGTCCATTGCTATCTTATGAATGGCAGAAGTTCGCGGAAATCCAGAAATTGCCCACGACGGGTCAATAAATCTCACCTTGATTGCGGGATAGGACGGCAGCTTACTCTTCTTCTTCCATCAAAGTCAAGTTCTCAGGCTGAGCAGAAGATCCAGTGAAACGGACCGCACTCAGTCGGACACTTGTGTTGAAAGGGAGGGAAAACGTTGATCAATTTTGTCCCGGAGATTTTAATGGATTGTGAGAACGGCTGAGGAATTCATCAGGGGCTCTCCGTCAATATCAAAAACAACTCGCATTCGTCCTACTGTTCCACAATGTCTCCGACTTCATACCGTCAGGCAGAACGTACCACGGGCTAGGAACAAGATTTGTTCGGCTGGGTAACATCTTCTTCGCCCTGTGAGACTTCTGACCAGCCAGTTAGCATCCATTAAACATTATTTATGGCAACGTCTGTAGCATTATTCACATATGTTTAACTATATGCTGTACTGGATACGCACTTAATGTCAACTTGTACAGTATACCTCCCGAATATATATTTAATATCTGGTAATGTTATTGTGTTAACATAATTTTATGTGTTGTATGTGATGTAGGTTTTGTGTTTCCCTGCTTAGACCCAGAAAAACGTTCGTCTAGCTGTTTGCCTGTTTACGGTTTAATAACATTGAATTTGAAGCTGAACTTGAATGATCACTTTGAAGCGGTTTATGTGAAAGTGCAGCTGATGGTGCCACAAAACAAACGGGCAAGGTCAAGGACGGGATTCGGACGCACGTTTACAAAACAGAATAGGTGACCAGTACATCGCTTTAACCTCACCACCGCCTCGTCGGTTATTCAATGTTCTGCATTCCAACAGGCTGGAGGAACTCAGCAGGCCGGGCAGCATCGACGTGTGAAAATTCGTCCTGAATAAAGTTCTTAGTTATCAAACGTCTCCGCTGTTCATGAAACAAATGCTTCTGTACACCCACCTGAAATCATGCCAATTATTCACCGGGGCAGGGAATTGCTCAGAGGCATCACCCAATGCAAGAAAAGTATGCTCGGAACTGAGTTTTAAACAAGCGTCCCCTGTTTGGGTCCTTTCCATTGGCAAACGCATTCTGATCTGCTCTACATCAGGGTCCGTTATATTCTTTTTTTGACTGAATCAAGTAACAAATACTCTTGTAATCTCAAAGCAATACGGGCCCAACATATTTCGACATCAGGCTCTCTTCTCAAACACGGAGAGGACAATGGGTGATACACTAATTAACTTTAAGTAGCTTCGCAGTTCAATTGTGACGCAATCTGCGAATGCGGGCTCGTTGGTCTCGAGTGATCTGATTCTCGCTTCGGAAAAGCACAAGCGAGAGGTCCCGGGTTCAAATCCCGGACGAGCCCCGTTATTGGACATTATCAGGGATTTGCTTCACGACTTTTGCATTGACGCTCGAGATAATTGGCTATATCAAACAGGAATACTGAAGAAGGAATAGGAAATAGTTTTCAAGGCAGATAAGTTTGAGGTTTCACATTTTGGAATGTCAAACCAGCTGAGTATTTATTCTAGGAATGATAGAGCACCGGGGAGTGCAAACCAGCAGGGAGAAAGAGAGTCCTAGAAGTGCATATTTTGCTGAAACCCGTCTCATATGCAGAGAGACTGTGAGAAAGGTGTTCGGCGCCCTGGCCTCAGGAGGTCAGTGTAGGAGTTGGGAGACCGTGTTGCTGTTACACTCTGTTGTGGAAATCCGTGTAAAATGGAAACAGCGCAGCAGTCTTTGGAAAGCGATGATGATGAAAGCATGTTGATGAGCGCTGTAGACATTAATATGGAAGAACGAGAAACTGGCGAGTGAACTTATATAGTTTAACCACTTCACTTTTTCCGACCAGGACACAAGTGCCTCTAACTTGCATACAACATCGGCTTATACATTTCATAGGGTTGCGAATCGGTGCGGGCAGAAATTAGGTGACAAGCGAAACTGCTCACTCCGGTCACATTGTTGTGCCAAACGCTTGGGATTTCGAGAGCTGGAATCTTCCCACTGAACTCATTTTCTGCTGATCCGGATTGAGAGTCTCAGTTCCGATCTTCACCAACATCTGTCCTATGGATGTGACTTACTTCAGAATCACAATCAGATTCTGGTTTAATATCTCGGACAGATGTCGAGAAATCTGTTAAACTAGCGGCAGCAGTACAATCAATGCATGAAACATCTAGAAATGAAAATCAATCAAACATCCATTTAGAGTAATTGTTAAATTAAAAATAGAGCAAAAGAGGTAAAAGTGTGATGCAGTGTTCTTAGGTTCAATGTTCATTTAGACATTGGATGACGGAGGGGAAGAATTGGTTCCTGATTCGCTGAGTGTGTGGATTTAGGCTTCTGCACCTCCTTCCTGATGGTAACAGTGAGAAGAGGTATGACACTCGCTGCTCCATTCTGTAGACAGTGAACAATTTCCTGGGTGATGAATTCCTTAATGACGGTCGCCGCCTTTCTGTGTCACCGCTACATGAAGATGTCCTGGACACAACGGAGGCCTGTCCCCAGGGCGGAGCTGACTAATTTCATAACTTACTGCCAGACTCGCCGCTGACTTTTCGGGGCAGCAATGA
Source organism: Hypanus sabinus (assembly GCF_030144855.1). Lineage (NCBI taxonomy): Eukaryota > Metazoa > Chordata > Chondrichthyes > Myliobatiformes > Dasyatidae > Hypanus > Hypanus sabinus. The sequence goes on along the minus strand of NW_026781164.1, from coordinate 358,219 downwards.
AGATCCTCTATTTCTGTCAGTCGGCGATGTTCAGGGATTCATTCATCGTGTCAGTAGCCTCCTCTCGGTTTTCACAATTTCCTGCCAAGTCCCGCTTAGCGATTCAGAAATACAGATAGGTACATATGTAGACGGACTTTTCACTTCCGTTTGCCTAAAGTTTTCGTTGACCAGTTCAGCTTGATATCTCTGAGCTGAACCCTCGAAATTGTGGGAGCGGTGAACACTCTCAGTCTGTCCTCCACCATTTGACTTGTTTGGCATGAGTGACCCTACCAAGAGCCAAAGCATCAACTCCTGACTCCAGCCAGCTTCTCTCTCCAGGTTACTGAGCCAGGCAAGCCTTCACACCGCGACTAGGTTGTGTTCTGTTTGGAGTCTCTGGATGTGATCAGTAATTATAAGCCAACACTGCGACGAATACCAGGAATATCTGACAACATGACGAGCTGAAACCATTCACGTGAAAGTGACAGTCTCAGCCCATCCTGAGTTTGCAGTGAAATGTGTAAACCATTTATGCAGAGTGTCATTCCCTGTGACAGGGGAAAAACTCCCTCAGCTGATGAAATGGATTGCATTTGACTGATAGGTTTTCTAGTTCAAGTGGACAACAAAGAGACAGATCCGATACCTCTGTGCATCGAGATGAATTAATCACAAAGCATTTGACAAGGTTCCACACGGATGGTTATTTAGCAAGGCTCCATCGTTAGGTATTAATTTTAGAGTAGTAAGATGGATTCACAAGTCAGGTTGGAGGCCGGTGACTAGTGGTGTGACTCAGGGATCGGTACTGGCTCCATTGTTGTTTGTCATATACATTAATGATCTGGATGATGGGGTGGTAAATTGGGTTAGTAAATATGCAGATGATACTAAGATAGGTAGCGTTGTGGAGAATGAAGAAGGTTTTCAAAGCTTGCAGAGAGATTTAGGCCAGTTAGAAGAGTGGGCTGAAAGATGGTAGATGGAGTTTAATGCTGATAAGTGTGAGGTACTACATTTTGGTAGGACTAATCAAAATAGGACATACATGGTAAATGGTAGGCTATTGAGGAATGCAGTAGAACAGTGTGATCTAGGAATAATGGCGCATAGTTCCCTGAAGGTGGAATCTCATGTGGATAGGGTGGTGAAAAAAGTTGTTGGTATGCTGACCTTTATAAATCAGAGCATTGAGTATAGGAGTTGGGATGTAATGTTAAAATTGTACAAGGCATTGGTAAGGACGAATTTGGAGTTTTGGAGTACAGTTCTGGTCACTGAATTATAGGAAAGATGTCAACAAAATAGAGAGAGTACAGAGAAGATTTACTAGAATGTTACCTGGGTTTCAGAACCTGAGTTACAGGGAAAGATTGAACAAGTTAGGTCTTTATTCTTTGCAGCGCAGAAGGTTGAGGGGGTACCTGATAGAGGTATTTAAAGTTATGAGGGGGATAGATAGAGTGATGTGGATAGGCTTTTTCCATTGAGAGTAGGGGAGATTCAAACAAGAGGACATGAGTTGAGAGTTAAGGGGCAAAAGTTTAGACAACGTGGTGGTGCAGTCAATACTTTAGCGATTTGCTTACGTCGTCAGCCCTAATTCCAGAAATTATCCACCTGCCGCTGGGTGGTCAGATTAAATCGATTATTTAACTCGGTATCTACAGAGTTCAAATATAGTTATAAGTTGTACCAACATTTCGAACCTCCTTCCGGAACACGGGTGCCCGCTGTCTTCCAGCCAGAAATCACTCTATCTACTACATCATCCAATTCTGAATCAACGCAGCCAGATTTCTCCAGATCCCATGCCTCCTGACTTAGCTGAATGATTCTACTATTGAGAACGGATCGAAAGCCTTATCAAAATTAATGCATCCACATCGAATGTTCTGATTCATCTGTTTCTTTTTTTCACTGCTACAAATAATGCAATCTGGTTAATAAAGGGCAATATGCCCCTCAAAGAGCCATGTTGACTCTCTGTAGCTGGACTACGTTTCTCCAAATGCCCATAAATGCCCTCCACTATAGTCTTCTCCAATAGTTTACCCACTACTGACATAATAGTCGCTGGTCTCTAATTCTAACGAGTATACCTATTATCTTTCGTGAACAGATGAATTACATTTGCCGTCTCCCAGTCTTCTAGTTCTACTTCCATGGCCAGCGAAGACACAAATATCTTGTCCAAATGTGCAGCAATATCTGAGCTCGCCTTCCAAAATTACGTGAACTATATCCCTTCAGGTATCGGGGAGTCATTACTCATCACGTTTTCCAAGTTTCCAGCGCATCTTTTACCTCAGTGTCGGCATGTTCGACCATATCTGCATTTTTACGCTGTGTTCACATTCATCAATGTATTCAGTGAGGAGCTTCACTGCTTCCATGGACTGTAGACACAAGTTTTCATCTGATCTGCCCACACTCTCTCCAGCCATCCTCCTGTTCATCACAGTGCAACTCGCCAAGGGTTCTCAGGTTCCCTTCTACCTCTTCTAAATCCATTGTTAAATTCTTTCCTGTCTGCATTGTGACTCGCCATAACCCGACCGATCTTTTCTTCCTAAACCTTAAGTTTCTTTCTTTCTTCCTCTTGCGAGCTGTTCCAACTTTGTTGTCAGCCGGAGTTACTTTACGCTATCATCCTTTCCCTGCATCAATGAGACAAGCCCTTACTGAACCCCATGTCAGTGCACCCTAAACAATCCCCACATATCTTTTGCGCATTTCCCTGACTACATCATATCCCAATGTACGTTCCCAAGTTCCTGCCAGGTAGCAACATACATCGCAGACCCCAAATTCCATGCTCCCTGGTCCTACCCCTGTGCAAGGTAAATGTCGGGGAGTACTGCCCTGTCGTTCTGACCCGCGGAGAGATCTGTCACCGGACCCGTTTCCTTTTCTAATATTAGGTGCGGTATGGACTCTTCGCTAGCCCGCCTGTCTTCAGATAGTGACATGAAAACTTCCTGGACACTACTGAGAAAGTATGCCATACCTAACACTATTAACCTGGCAAGATGCCAAAGAATATTGTGTAAATTTCACTTGCCCGTGTCAATAACATGGCACATGTCAAAGATCCACTTCCCGATCGGTTCCTCACTGTTCCCGTTGCTTTTATTTTGTTAATCTGATGGGCGGCTGTACAGAATACTCCAGATGGGGTGTTCTCTCCCCTCATGTATCTCAGTTCGTCTCACAGTCTATTACCAAACGAACACTCCATGTTGTCCTCCCTCTTTGCAGCAGCGATACCATCCCTGGTTTCCCGTCGCGCTCCCTTCACTCTCTGTTACCCGACCCTGTCCATTTTTCAACATCTAAAACCGGGAAATTCCTGCAGCTTGTCACAGTCGAGTGTCTGTGATAGTTTGGAACATACTTCAAACAATTTAACACTCACACCAGCAGCATTGAACGTTTGGATCGCTACCTACCTGAACTGTATGAAGTCAGCAATCTGCCGCCAATTCTGCAATTTCCGGATGACCAGGCATATGATTGTCTGAATTAATGACAAATTTCCCAAACCTGCTCATTGTAAAACGGCTTTATTTGAAAACTCCGCTGATTTGCCATTAGACGCGGGCCTTATCTACACAGATGGCCATTTAATGTAAACACATATTTCATTCCATTCCTCAGCTCCTCTCTGAATTTCCTCTGTGTCAGTGTATAGATACAAGTATTGGTACACATGCTGAGAATTTGCAATATGAACCCAAATTGCTGTAGAATGTATACCGGGGAACTCAAATATCTGTCCTCGTAAAAATAGTTTTGCACTTGCCATTTCAGAGAATGGGCTACAGAGGGCATCCAAAATAATATGAAATTAGCTGATATAGAAAACAGCAAAATCATCGATTTTCTGCGCTTTTCCACCTCGGCATCTTTCTGATTGTCGCTGCTGTGCCGAAGCCTTCTGCGGACTCTATTTGCCACAATGATATGACTTACGGTTAACCCGTTAAATACCAGGATTAAGCCGATTGGTAGTAATGGTGTTAAAATACTGAGCAGTAATTCGTATCCTCTCCACGCGGGTGAAGTAGTGTATTCATATGTGCCGGTGCACCGCCACGGCGTGTTGTCAATGATGACGTAAGGTTCAATGGCAAAGTATAACGGGGCACATCTCCCGCAGCTCACGATAACCACGGTCACGATAACTACCGTTGCTGTTCTCTCGGTGCAGTATCGCTCCCGCAGCTTTCGGCAACATATTGCGATGAAACGATCGAAGGTAAAACCGACCGTGAACCAAACAGAACAGTCCCTCGTTACCATCACGAATACAAGTGTCAGAGCGCATACAGGAGTGATGAGCAGGGATCTGGAATAAATGTAGATATTGTTGGTCTGATCCACTAAAGCAACAACGATAACCACCATCAGATCCGCTGTCGCCATTCCAACCAGGTAACGGGTGATGCATTTGGAGAGTCCGCATTTTCCCCGATATAGGATCGTAATCGCCGTCAAATTAACTGCAGAAAATTGGAAAATAATAGAAATATAATCAGAATAAATGTAGAATTGTTATTCTGTTGCACTAAAGCTACATCGATAACCACCATCACATCCGCTGTTGTCAATTCCAACCAGGTAATGAGTGATGCATTCTATTGGCGACCTTCCGACAGTTTAGAGCGAGGCATCTGAGTTCTATAACTCACGTACGGGAGAACACTCGATCGCTCCTGTAAACAACTCCATTTCCATTATTAAAGGTGAAAGAGCTGACAGGATTGTTTGCAGTAAAATTAACTTCGCTCAAAGTATGGAAAATGAAATGAAATGAAAATAAAACATTCAGATGCCTGAATCCTCCATTCTGGAAACACGTTTCACTCGACGGTAGCATCTGTGCTCAGTAACAGTGCGGATACCGCAGTGGAGTAACGACGGCACCATACATAAAGTGAGCAGCTCCGGCATCTTACCGGGGACACCAACCGCTACAAGTGTCGGATAGAAAATTGCCGCGATGTGGTAAATCACCGCATACCCCATATTCCCTCAGAAACAGCGTTCAGTTGTACGGGACGTTTCAGCTGCTCAGATGGACTGGTTTTCAGTTTAAGCAGACTTTTATTGAGGAGAGAGCAATTCCACTGAGGCAATTAGTCATATTAGTGAAAACCAACTGCACAAGCATGTACGTTAAATTATTTTTACTCACTGTTCCTGTGTAATGAATTTGATTCCTCGAGGGATATTGCAATCTGTTTGCCTTAAAACAAAAGATGATGTTCATTTTTTCCACGCTATTTTCCATGATACCTTGTTGCAGCTATATCTGTGTTACTTTTAGAGTTGGCATTCAACTTGAAGTCGATTTATTTTGTAATATTTGACCGTGCACATTCGCTTCTGAAATTGAGGGAAGGAATTTGTTCTGGCAGGGGAAATGGAGAACACTTCTTTATTAAAGGGGAACCTTAATTCATCTTTCCTTTCATTCGTTCCATTCATTCCTGGTGGTTTGAGTGGTGGAAATCACAGTGCCAGCTGAGATGTCTTACAATAAAATACACTGCACTCATCTACCTCGAAACAACTTAAAAGATCCAGAGCTATATTCCAGAGACCTGTGATCGAAAGGGAACGTGACTTTGAGAAATTAGCGAGGGTTGTGGATAGTTTGAAGAACAATGCTTCACAGCGCACACATGAGCCGTTTGGCAGGAACCTGAACTCTGCCAGTGAATGATCTGACCACCCCACACCCATGTCGGGCCATGCAGTCTATTTACCTTTAAAGATATTCACAAACGTGGGAGAACTTCTCCACAATTTCTCCATCCATTCTCTGTCTGAACAAAAGCAGCAATAAAATCCCCGGATTTTCAGGCTGTTCTATTACTTGCCACGAAGTTGTATTTTTTTTTTCTCTCCTGATTTACTGTCAGGTATTTTGCCTTTCGAGCGTCACTATGAGTATCTGCAGAACAGCGGATGTATTCAAGCTCACCTGTCAATCACACTTCCCTCTGCTCCTGCAGTTCACCTCTCCGTGCCGATTGTGGTTCTCGTTCCGATGAGCGGGCCTCGACTTATTGGAGAATGTTTCCATTGTAGAACTCATATTAAAGTGCGGCCCTCGGTTGAATAGAGAAAGCATCACGTCTTTGCCTTCAAATTCATCCTTTCAAAGTGAATCACTCCTTAACAGTCCAGGTGAACTTCATCGTTAACTTCTCAGCGCTGCTCTGCGTCCTGTCACTGTCCTGTTGTAAACTCTGACTATCTTCCATACTATCCATAAATCTACCAACTTCCAAGTCGTTCAGAAAAACATAAAATCCGGTGCTCTCCGATCTGATGTCTGCAGGACTCCACTGGTCACCGACATCCGGGGAGAAAACGCTCCATCCACAACTATCCGCTGCTTCTGTGGGCGTCATTTCTGAATACAACAGCCAACTATCCCTGGATACCAAACCTGCTGACATCATGAATGGTCCTACCATGGTTAAACAAAGCCTTATTAAAATGCATTTATACCAGATCCATTAACCCCCACTTTATTTGCAGAAGACCACGTAATAAACACGTTCTCCCATCTGTTTCTCTCTTCCATTTTCCCGGCTTTGACTCGGGCGAGTGCAAACATGTGAACAATCCTTCTCCTCCGGGTACAAACCGGAAGTGGTTGACCAACTCACTTAGTGGACAACTGCTCTTCATCCACATTACCGCCGATTGCCTGAAACGTGAATCTAAGAGTATGATCTCATATCGGTCCAGAGCATCCCTTTGACCAGATGCTGTCTAGAACGGAGCTACCAGATGACATTGACTATCTCCCAAGGGGTTTGAATTGGTTAATATGATACCAGTCCAACTTGTTTGGAACAGACTGAATTCGATATATTGGTGAACTGGCTCTGTCAGCGATATCACATGTCCCTACAAATCGCGAAGCTGTAAAGGGGCTCGGCTGATGGAAAGACGATATAATCTTCTGTCCGATTTCCGACTCCCGCTGTTCTGTTCGCACCTTAAAGTAAGCTTTGCTCTGCTGTTACTTCCGTCTCCTCTGATGGGCGGCGATATAATGGGCCTACTTAACAGAGTCAATTAATTTCTGCTAGCACTTGTCCTTTCCAATGTCACCAAACTCGGTCTGTGATAAATCTGGCCCAAACAGATATTCTAACACTTTTATTTTCGCTAGCAATGTCTTTAAAGTCCCGCTCATTCATTCAGCAATCCCACTGTATTGTAGTCAATAAGGTATACCAACTTCTTTTTTTCCCCAAGGAGTTCCATCACATTTTGTATCAACTTTGCGGGGTAGCGGGGATCACGATCTGATTTTAGAATCCTTGGCAATGCCCAACGGGAAAAAAAAAACTCTCTCCAAACAAAATCCTGTCTGTAACGTTAACGGTTTTCATTATCTAGTTGGGAAAGCCTCTATCGACTTGGTGAACTCATCCACTATCTCCAGCATATAGATCAGTCCTTCAGGGCATGGAGCTGAAAATCCAACAAAATAATCCTGCAAGTTAACACATGGTCCTTCTACGGAGCGGGTCTTAAAACTCCTTCAAATGTCGACTTATCTGGGTTATCAATTTACACAAATCAAACAATTTTTACGATAATGTACACCTCCTCGCAGTTTTGGCCACCAACACAGATTCTTCGACTGTTCTATAGCTCCATCTGCTCCTTGATGCCCACAATACATCACCTGGTTTATTTCAGAATTCCGCATCTCAAACTTACTACTATCAAGTGTAATCCAAATCAGTGGCTGTATCCATCGATATTTCCCATGATCTTCAGAATCCTCCCATGTTTGTACTTTTCCTAAGCCCTGATCCTGTTGCTGTGTCCTGATTTAGTCCGTATCTGTACAGTTTGCTGGTTTCACTCTCATTCCTCCCTCTATATCGGGATTCCATTTCACCGCCCAACCTGATTCCAGTTTGGCGAACTCACCAGCCATTCTGCTCCCGTCCGGGGATGTCCTTAAGTGAGCCTCCAACTTTTTAATCCATCAGTGTTTTCTCTTGCCTTCTCAAATATTTACTTCATGAAGGTAGCTGATGATAAAGGTTTGTCTTCTATTGGGATAGATCCTCTAGATTCCCATAACGGTAAATATTCAGTCAAAGCACATGAAAGGGAGACGGGTCATGTACAGTCATCAGCGTTTAGTCTCATTCTGTTTCGTATTCGGCGCAGAAGTAATGAGTCACAGGGATTGCTCCTGTTCTCTGTATTTCCATGTTTCCAAAATGGGTTCCAGTTAATGTGTTCACATTGTAATGTCAATCTATTCAGCATCTGCTTTGCATTCACCTACTTTCATCGATGTCTTCTGCACTGACGGATGGAACATAGGACACAGCGTTTTGCAATACTGGAACAAGCTCTCCCGCCAGATCTGTCCATGAAGAGCGGAACGTTCCCGGTTGTGCAGTGACGTAGCAGTGACAGCAATTTCTCAGAATTCTTCAGTCAACTACCTGATGCAATGTGGACCTTTGGATGATTCCAAATGTCAAACTGGAGTTTCCCTTGCATTCCTTCTCACAAACTCGCTCAGTACTGCACCGAACAACGTAGTTACAATTTTCTTAATCACAAATGCCTGACATATTGCAGAAGAGTCCGAAACTGTCATAAGAAAATCGAGATGATTCTTATATTATTTATAATTGGGACATAACTCGAATAGATTCACGCTCTGGTACACATTGAGGAATATGTGACAGATTCAGCAAACGTAAGAGAGTCCAGTGATACACGGTGAAGGCAGCAATTTAGAATTGCTGAGGGAAATGTATTCATATACATAATGCAGCACCATGAAACAGGCTTTCTTGGTGAGTTTTATTTCGATCAATTTATTCAATTAATTATGCATTTACTTATTTAATTTAATTAATATATTTATTTTGTTTATATTCATTCAGAATTTGTGTTGCCAAACAATAGATGTTTACTGATCAGATGCTGCTTAATTGCGGCTGTGTGGTTTAGCAAACAACAAAATGCTGAATATTGCCGGGCCGAATGTTCGCTTTTCCATATGACCCTATTGCGCTGAATGTGCTGCTCAATACAACCGTCATTATTCATCAATGCACTGTCGCTCTTACAATGTTAACATAATCCAACAGCAACAGGCACTTGTTCTAAGAATAGCGCAGTGAAAACAGAATCTATTTTAAGAGTATTCACCAGATTGGTGGAACAGCGGGAGAGAAGGAGAACAAAGAACACCGGCTCACACTGAGTCAGATATTCACAGGTCCGGGAATGAGACAACACCCGCAACGCTGGAGTAGACAGATACAGGATGAAACCCATACTCTCACAGTGTAGCAGAGACTGACAAATACAGAATGAAATCCACTCCCTCACACTGCAGCAGAGACTGACAGATACAGAATAAAACCCACACTCTCACACTGTAGTAGAGACTGAAAGATACAGAATGAAACCCACGCTCTCACACTGTAACAGAGACTGACAGATACAGAATGAAACCCACACTCTCACACTGTAACAGAGACTGACAGATACAGAATGAAACCCACACTTTCACAATGTAACAGAGACTGAAAGATACAGAATGAAACCCACACTCTCACACTGTAACAGACGACTGATGGATACAGGATGCATCCCTCACTCTCACACTGTAGCAGAGACCGTCAGAAACAGAATGACACCCACACTCTCACCCTGTAACAGAGACTGACAGATACAGGATGAAACCCAGACTCTCAGAGAGTATGACAAATACGGAATGAAACCAATACTCTCACACTGGAGCACAGAGTGACAGATAGAGAATGAAGTGCTTACGAAATGTTTAAAGAAACAGGTAATGATAATGAACCAGAAGATTTTAATGCTTGCAGGATGGCGATTAGGAACGAAATTATGAGAGCCTGGGGTGCCCTGAGAAGGCCTTTGCGAGCAGTATTAAGGAAAAGCCCAAGGCGGTCTAAAGGTATGCGCAGAATAAGTCGATAAGATGTGAGAGAATAGTACCAATCAATTGTGAGGGTGGAAAAGTGTGTAGGGAACCGGAGGAGATAGCAGAGGTACTTAATGAATACTTTGCTTCAGCACTCACTACGGAAAAAAAGGATCTTAGCGATTGTAGAAATGCCTTGCAGTGAACTGAAAAGATTAAGTGTGTAGATGTTAATGAAAAGGACGAGCTTGTTACAACGAATGAGGCGAACCCAAGTGCAGGACACAGGCACGGAGATATGGTTAAGATATAGACGTGAACGGCAAACAGGAGGGAGAGCAGGAAGGCAGGAGACGTCAGACAGATTGTATCTTGACTCGATGCGTCGAGAAAGAAACGGCGGACAAAACTCTTTTTAGTACGGAGAGATAGGGTTACACTGAAGTAAAACATTAGAAGACTTATCCTGGCGCGGAGAGGCTAGGTTTTTGTTTGTTATGCAGATTGGAATGTAGAGTGAGGTTGATTCACGTCGAACTCCTCAGGTTCCACGCTGGTTAAACGAGATAACAGTCACCAAGGATCATGCCCGTCGAGTCGCTCCGAATCAACATATGAATTATCACCTGTCACAGGAATATCGTCTTCCAGGGGCTGGCACACAACATAAACAGGCAAGGGTTAACACACAAGTGGCCTCACGGGATATTCGAAAAAATCCATTCCTTTGGATTATACGAAGCGACAGTCACTTTTCCGTTATGCACTGCGGGCCGATCATCAACCGTAATCTGCATTTAGTGATAATTTATGCGTCCCATACTCACAAATAATACTAAATATATTGGGTGAATCACTAAACGCGATTGGCAAGGGCTCCAGGGCAATATCAAATAGTAAAGGGCTTAAAGGACAACCCTGTCTAGCACCTCGAACAAGCCTAAAAAAAGGGGAATTTCTGGTTATTGGTAAATACAGCAGCCAAAGCTGCATAATATATCAATTTTATCCAAGATAGAAATGTTGGGCCAAAATTAAATTTCTCAAGTATATTAAATAAATATTCCCATTAAAGTCTGTCAAACGCCTTCTCGGCATCAAGTGAAATAGCACATTCTGGTGTATTAGATGAAGTCGTGTATACAATGTTCATTAACCTCCTGACATAAATGTGAATAACGATTTTTTAAATAAATCTTGTCTGATCCCCGGGGACAATTTCTGGCAATACCCTCAATAATCTATTTGCTAATATTTTGTAAACGATTTCAGAATCCACAGTCAACAATGATGTAGGTGTGTATGACGCACATTCAGTGGGATCCTTGTATTTTTTTAGGAATTAAAGAAATAGATACTTCATGAAAGGATTGTGATAATTTACCTACTAATACGAAACATGTTTAAAAAATCTAAATCACCATGGAGTAAGTAAATCTGAATAAAAAAATAAAAAGTCAGCTGTATACTCATCCGGGCCAGGTTTTTTACCAGAGTTCATCGAAAAAAAATGTTTTCTTTATTTCTTCTTCAGTTATGGGTACATCTGATGCTAAAAGTTCATCATCTGGTAATTTCGGAATATTCAGTTTCTTTAGAAATTCATGCATTATGGTAGGATCATCAGGAAATACCGATTTGGTATAAATTGGTACAAAGTTCTTGAAAAGATTTATTAACTTCATCAGGATCAACCGTCAAAATACCATCCCGTCTACGAACCTTGTTAATCTGGCGTTTCACCAAAGCAGCTATCAATTGGTTAGCCAATAATTTATCCGATTTATCATCATGAATACAAACAATTACTCTTAGTTTTAAGTAATTGATTTTTAATCGAGGATTTTAATTGCAAAATATTTTGCATCTGAAGTTCAATTCTCTCTTTATAAAGCTCCTGATTGGGAGCAATGGCATTTTTTTTTATCAGTTTCTTTAATCTTATCAACCAATGTACATATTTCATTAGTAATACGGTTTTTCAATCCAGCAGAGTACGAAATAAATTGTGCACGAATAGATACTTTAAAGGTATCCCATAATGTCCACTGGAAATTTCTTCCGTTGTGTTAGTTGAGAAGAAAAATGCATTTTGTTCTTCAATGAAATTAACAAAATTTAAATCCTGAAGCAAAATGGAGCTGAAACCTTCATTGTCGATTGGACTTCTTGCGCGTAAAGAAGTGCTGTCTCCAAGCGAGCATTCCAGTGTCCGTATTTTTCGTCCCGGCTGGGGTCGGTTCCTAAATTGCCCAGAGTGTTCCGTTACTAACATGACTCTGTATAAGAGTTTCATCATACCACTCTGCGCTTTCGTTACAGCAGCAGGGTTTTGTGGTCACAGAGACGGGGAGGGAGGATGAATATCGCGAAGACCGGTTGAGGAAAGTGAGATCGCGGATACGGTGTGGGAAGAACTTAGGTCAAGCAGGCGGGGTGGGCGAGGTCACCGAGGTGGCACGGTTTGCTTAGGAGGGACTAGAATCTAAGCACTGTAATCCCAGAATGCTCAGTGCATATATGGACCGCGTTCTCTAACTAACACTTCATTACCTCATTCCAGCCTCCCACCTCTTTGTGTTCACCTGCCTCTCCAACCCCTTCGGCCACCAGTACCTAACCCTGCCTCTCTCTCCCTCCATTGACTCCCCAATCCCGGTCTCTACCTCCCACCTCTCCCTCCTATGAGTTTATTTCCCTGCCCGCCGTCACTCCTACCCTACCCAACACGTACCCCCGTCTCGGGGTCTCTCCTTCCGAGTTCTCTTCCATTCTCCCTCCTTATTCCGATTCCTAAAAGTCTTTCCTCACCCCAGATATCTCGACTTCCCCGGTCTCCCTCACCCTCGTCTTTCTCTAACCCCTCGATTTCTCTCTACTTCATTGGTCCCAGATTCTGCCCTCAGTGCCTCCGTCCCATGTCTCTGCCTCATCTCTCTACACTAGCTCTTTGATACAATTCTCCCTCTAACCTGCCCCTCTCTGTCTCTCTCAGTTTCCCTCTCCCTCTGCCGTTTCTCTTCTCCTAGAGTCTCGGTTGCGTCTCACTCTCTTTCCCGTCCTTCACTTCTCAGACTCTCTCCGCTGTCTCTCTACATTCCCCAGTCTCTTTCTCCCCCCACCAGTCACTCAGATTCTCTCTATCCGGTCTCTCCGTAACCCCGGCCTTTCTTTCTCCGCCTCTCTCAGTACCTACTCCAAATCCTCGCCCTCCTCTGGACATTCCCTCCGCCATTCTGTTTCTCATCCAGTCACTCTCTCGGCCCCCGGTCTCTGCTCAGTCTTACTCTCCGTCCGCGTTTCCCTCTTCCTGCTATCCGCCTCCCGCTTTCCACCAACACTAAACTCCCGACTGCGATCTCACTCCGCATCTACTATCATTCTCCAACCGCTGATATCTCTCTCCAGACCAGATCCCTCGACTTCCCCTGACTTTCTCTACACTAAATTTTCTCTCGCTACCTCACCAGTCTCTGTCCCCGTTTCTTTCTGCCCAGTCCCTCTCTGCCGTCTCTCTGGCCAGAGTCGACTCCTTTCCCCGGTAATACTTTTTCTCTTCATTCACTGTTCATGGAGTGTCGTGGAATGAAGATGGCGTCTGAACCTACGTATTTTATAGTAGAAATAATAAAATGTACTTGCTGGTAAATTCAGATTCTCTGTAACTCACTGATCACTATTACAAGGGATGATTCTTGTAATAGTGGCGTCCATCATTAAAGTTGCCCACCAACAAGACATGCCCTCTGCGCAGTGTTACTATAGAGAGGGAGATTAATTATAACGCTACCGTAAAGTTAACAAATTTCCCGACGTATTCCTCTGATATTAAAATTGGTTCTAATTTTAATTCAGTTGCAGGGAGATGTACAGTTTGAATTAGATGAAAGTCTGTCAGAACCTCGTGAGACGAAGGGTTTTACTGGACTGTAATATTCTATGTTCTATGCTCTACCTAGTGTACCGCATCTCACTATTTAAGTCCAGTCGATTAATTATTTAAAGCTACGACGCCTTCCTTTCCAAACTACTCTCAAAGCGCCTGATAATATTGTAGGATCATTTAACATCGATAGGCCATAAATACCAGGGCCGGTCACAGGATGATATCGATAGTTTTGCTCGGAATGGACACGTCAACTATGACGTAATGACGATTTGTCCTCGGTGTTCAGACTGCGCCGGTCATGGAGTATGAAGGGAAGTATCTGGCCAAACAGGAGCCTTAGCGATAGTCAGTATGGGCCAGTGCATATTAGCTCATGTCTAACCAAACTTACAGAGCTTTACGAGGCAGTAACCTGGAGTGGTGCTGAAGGCAAGGCAGTGGATGCCGTCGACAGAGACTTCAGCAAGGAACTTGCAAGATTTCACAAGGGAGGATGCTCGGCAGGTTTCAGTCGCTTGGCTTTCACGATGAGGTAGTAAATTGGATTAGCCATTGCCTGTGTTGGGGAAGCGAGAGTGTGGTAATGGACGGTTGTCTCTCTCATTGGAGGCCAGTGACGAGAGAAGTGCCGCAGGGATCGTTGCTGTGTCCGTTGTTATTTGTAATCTATATCAACGATCTCGATAATAATGTCGTTAACTGGATCAGCAATTTTGCCGATGACACTATGGGTGTAGTTGACTGTGAGGAAGAGTACCGGAGCATCAGGCGGGGTCTGGACGAGCTAGAGAGATGGGCTGAAAATGGCCGATCGGATTTAACCCAGACAAATATTAGATGTTGCCCTTTGGGCGGACTAGCCAGGGTTGGTCTGACATAATGAGAAATATGGCACTGAGGATTACGAAGGAACAAACGAATCTGGGAATGCAGATCCATAATTCATTGAAAGCTCCAGCACAGTTAGACAGGGTCATAAAGAAAATGCTTTTCGCACGTTTGACTTCATAGGCCAAAGTACTGAATTAGGATGATATATTGATGTCGTTTAGGACTTTACTGGGGCCTCATTTGGAATATTGTGTACAGCTGAGTCAACTACCTGCTGGAAAGATATAAATAAGATTGAAAGAATACAAAAAAAATTACACGGCTATTGCCGGGACTGGTTGCCTTGAATTAGAAGGAGGGACGTGTGGAGAGTGTAAATGCAAGCGAGCTTTCTACACTGATGTTGGGCGAGAATGCAACTGGAGATCATGGTTGATGGGTGAAATGTGAAATGTTTAAGGGTATCATGAGGAGAAACGGTTTTTCCCAGAGGGTCGTCAGAGCGTAGACAGTGCTGACAACGCAACTGCTAATTGAGATTTCGATGTCGACGTTTAAGAGATAAGTACATGGATGAGAGGGATATGGATGACCACGGTTCGGGTGAGATCGATGGCAGTAGGCAGTTTAAATAGTTCCTCACGGACCTACGAGGTGAAGACCCTGCTTCGGTGCAGTGGTTCCCTATGGCTGTCTGTCTGTATATCTGGGTTAGAACTTTAGTGTTTAACGGGACCGATGAATTCAGAAAGTTGTTGATACTGTTCGATCTCTCTGTTCTTGCAGACACTGAAGCATGGAGACTAAGTGAATTGTTTGGATATAACATGAGAAGATGGAAGCGAATTCTGAGATGATAAAGCGAGTTTCACACTACAGGAATATACATTCACTCCCTCAGTAAGGCGGTAATGACAGTAGTTCCAGGCTGGAGGTGGGTGTGGCAGTGGTCCCAGAAAGTGCACAGAACTGTTCCTTCAGCGGTAGTAATGGGAATCATTCGACCCGATGTTATACAACAAAAGGTTCATTTAATCCGAATCCTATCCTTAAATAAATTGGAGGTCAGAAATCCTGGAAGTCGTTGGAGGTTTGGGGTTGTGGAAGCGTCATGTTTTAATTCTGCTGAATATTAACTCGTGGACGATGCGCTAATTCTGGGTTGCTTTGTCTTGGAGTCGAAAAGCTTTATTAAATGTTGCATGATCCAGTTACAGATGTTTGTTAACCTTTGAAAAGATAAGAGCATGTCATTTTCTTGCGATATTTTGAAAAGATGAATGCATTGCAGTTTTAAAATATAGCAAGAGGTTTGGACTTAAGTGAGTTCAATTGAAAGAGAAGGACAAACATCACGGCCATGCATGGCTTTATGTGAATTGTGTGTTTCTTTTGTTTGTGTTGGGGGATATTTGAATTAATCTTCTTTTTCTCTATACACGTGACGAAAATTGTGTCACCTTGCGAGAAGTGATTTCCAGGAACTGATGCGAAATTCGGAGGCTGCATATCTTTCCAAAATTACATAAAGTGCTGATGTATGTGAGCCTCAGCTCCCCACATCTCACTCTCCCAAGTTCTTCAGAATATGGTCTGAGGCCTTTTGCTTTGGAAGTTGTTTATTCTCTATTCTCCAATTGTCTGCGATGGGTTTGAAGGAAGACAAGTGTGAGCCCAGATATTTGCTTTGCTCGTTGTGTTTTTAGTTTGTGTAGTTTTGTAGGTTTCATTTCAGAGGGAGACACAGATTTCATGTGGAGTCAGAGTTAACTGAATTGAAGTTTGAGCGTATCTACACCCTATATGATAAAACCACGATTTCGAAGTATTGGGACAAATTGGCGTGTACTTGAATACGGAATTTAGAATTGACATTTTGGAAGGCTGTTCCTTTTAATGAGCACCAGAAGCTGCTGCTGAACACTTTGAAATGCTGGTTTTAAGTTGTAGGGCTCCATTGGAAATGATTGCTTTGAGATCATTGTGGTATTTGCCCGGAAATATATAAATGGCAATTCAGTTTATATAACGCGATGGTGCAGTGAATCGCTCAGCAATTTGCTTACGTCATCAGCCCTAATTCCATAAATTATCCGCTATCTTCCAAACAGTATTCACTCTATCTACTAGATCATCTGCCTTCTGTTAGGAAGTCAATTCTGAATCAACGCAGGATTACCTGTATCCCATGTTTCCTGACTTTCTGAATTAATACACCTACATCTACTATTCAGATTCTTCTGTTTGTTTTATTTTCACTTTTACAAATAATTCAATCTGGATCATATAGGACGACATACCTCTCAAAGAGCCACGTTGCCTCTCCGTAGCCAGACTACGTGTCTCCAAATACTCATAAATTCCATCTTCAATTATCCTCTACAATAGTTTACCCATTGCTGCTGAAAGACTCACTGGTCTATACTTCCAACGAGTATCCCTATTATTGTCACCCAGGGTTACATGATGCTATCATCCTTGCCCTGCAACAATGAGACATGTCCTTACTGAACCCCATGACAGTGTTCTCTAAACTATCTCCACATATCTATCGCGCATTTCTCTGAGTGCATCATTTTCCACTGTACTTTCCCAAGTTCCTGACAGGTAGCATATATTGTGTACAGCTGAGTCAACTACCTGCTGGAAAGATATAAATAAGATTGAAAGAATACAAAAAAAATTACACGGCTATTGCCGGGACTGGTTGCCTTGAATTAGAAGGAGGGACGTGTGGAGGTACAGTTCCCATACCAGGTTGTGCTGCAGCCAGTCAGGATGCTCTCAATTTTACTCCTTGAGAACTTTCTTAGGATTTAGGGGCCCATACCAAATTTCCTCAACCGTCTGAGCCAAAGGAAGCGCCGTTGTGCCTTTTTCACAACACACCTGGTGTGCACAGACCACGTGAGTTTCCCGGTGATGTGGATGCCGAGGAACCCAAAGCTGTTCACCCTCTGAACCACAAATATAATAATGTCAACAGGGATTATCCCACCTCCATTTCTCCTGTAATCCTCAACCAGCTTCTTTGCTTTTGCAACATTGAGGGTGAGCTAGTTTCCTTGCAACCACTCTGTCAGAGAGATGACTTCTTCCCTGTAGGCCACCTCGTTATTGTTTAAGTCCAATCCATTTAGTGTTGTCAGCAAATTTAATTCGCAGATTAGATCAGTGGGTAGCGAAACAATCATGGGTATACGGGGAGTAAAGGGGCGGACTTAGTACAGAGCCCTAAAGGGCTCATGTGTTGAGAGTCAGAGGGGTTGAGATGATGGAGCCCACTCTTGTGAATTGTGAAGTTATACATTTTAACATTATTGAAATTATAAAACGTAAATTATTTTAACTTGTTTCTTGTTTTCCTCATGTTTTACATCATTACTGTAAACGGCCGTGCTGCAAACCTGCTATAGCAAGGTTAACTTATATTTACTGTATGAAAATACTCTCAGGCCAATAGGAAATGTGTCCCGATATGTTGTCAGAATAGAAACAAGTTGGGCCGTTAAAGAACGACATCTCATCCGTACAGGAGGATTCGATGCTTGCTGAAACTAGAAAGCTTCAGCCAGACAGAGAAAGGGCAATTATTCTCCCAACAACATACTGGTATAGGAGAGAAACCAGAACTTTAAATAAAGGGAAAACTCCGAACAAGAAGGAAAGAGAATGGACGTCGGGATTGGCAGACACTCCCAGGTCACTAGGAGGGTTTAGAAAATGGACACTTCGACAGTGGATCTGTGTGTTTTCAAAATCGGATATCAGGGTGATATGACGTGCAAGGTAAAATTCAGGACGGAAATTACCAAGGAATCCAATCTATAATTGATTTTCTTTTCTTCTGAAATAAAGGCATAACTGATGGGAACAGCAACACTCTCAGGCAGTTCAATTCACTAATATGCTTGCAGAGCAGGTTTTTGTATTCCTAAATTTGTAAATTATTTGATCCTATCATCTGAGCTGTACAGACCTAAAATATTTCAAAACTGAAGTAGCCGGCGAGAGCAGAAGAACTTTCAGTTGTTCTCTGAATCTAGTCTGGGTCACTCCGTAGATAAATGTATTTGTGCAGCTGCTGAAATTCTGGATCGCTGAACCCCAGATCTGTGCCTGAAAAAGCCGGATAGACATTTCCAGGTTTATATAGAGGCATCGCATGAGAATGAAGACCAGAGTGGTTGTCGCCCAACAGAGAAGGAAACTCGTCGACAGGCTGAAGAGCAGAATGATGGATTGTCTCCGACTCTCCATCTCCGGATCTCGCTGTTTCCCGCAATTTCCCCGTCCCTTCAGTCCCCTGCGGACTCTGCTCGCCGCCAGTATCTGTCTGACGGTCAGAGCATTGAGGGTCAAAATGAGGAAGAAAGGAAGTAGCGGATTCAACAGACGGTCTACCCAATAAAACCCCTCAAACGATCCCGAGAAAAGAAGTACGGATCTACTGAAACAGACCCAGTCACCCCTCACCAACAACGCTGCTCCTTCCATGTATACGAAATAAAATGGTATGTTTTTTAAACAGAAACCGATCGATACTGCGCCAATGACTATAACCGCAATTCTGGGGATGCAGTATTTCGTTTTCAATTTAGCGGAGCAAATGGCCACAAAGCGATCGAAAGTGAAAGCGACAGTAAACCACACGGAACAGTCAATGGCCACGTGACACAGGACGTAGTGGACAAGGCAGAACGGAGCGTTGTTTAGGATTCCGGAATGAAATCTGTATGCTTGACCCATCTGGTAGAACAGGACCTCGATAATCACCACCATTAGATCCGCCGCAGCCATCGCCACCAGGTAACGCGTGACACATTTGGAGAGACCGCATTTTCCTCGGCTGAGAATGATGATCGCCACAAGGTTAACTGCAGTGAAATAAAAAGGACCAAAAATAAGAATAAAGAAAATCAAAAGCATTTTTTGTAAAAATACAGCAGTCATTTGTTCGTTTGAGGTAAAATCCATCGTTCATCTCTGCTGGACGTTATCAGTGGAAGTAAAAACAATACTTTGTTTGTTTGAATACGTGACCGCAGCATAAAGCGTTTTACAGTAGCGCATGCTCACATTAATCTCTTCACGTTCACCGATGCAGCAGCGATGAGCTGAGAATGATAGATCACAGAAACGGGTCCTTCGGCCCAATATCTCCATGCCGACCGACATGAGCATCTGATACCGTTGTCCGTGATTGGATCAGATTCGTCAAACTGTCCAAGTGCACCTTAAATATTGTTAACGACTCTGATGCTCCCATTTCCTTTCTCAGGCTGTTCAATACACAGAGCAACTCCTATGTGAGGAAACGTCGCTCGGAATCCAACTACATTTCTGCCCTCTGATCATAAATCTGCAACCTATTGTTTACGATTAGCCAACCACACGGTGAATAATGGCTGTTTCTATAAATTGTCATGGTTTTATGCACCTCATCTGCCAATTACCTGCCTAATACAATAAAATGCCACTCGACCGAACCTCTCCCTGTAACTCAACCCGAAAGTCCTTGCAGCATCGTTGTGAATACTGTCTGCTCTCTTTTCAGCGACAACTGCCTTTCCTATAACATGGCGACCAAGACTGTTCACAGAACTCCAAGCGCGGTATCTCCAAGGAGAGGGGGAGTGTAATTGAAGTGCGCATCTACGCTTCTTTCCGAGAGTCTGAGTTACTATTCCATTGCAAGGTCAGATTCTCAAAACAAGATCTTGCACCGCAGCAACCTTCCATTTATTTTATCTTACTGCTTCGGGGACAAACCGTTGCTCTGAGCAAAACATTTTTACACGGTTTGGAATGTGCACGGCACTTTAAATGTTTTTTAAAGTCAAACAATGAAAAAATACAGCACAAAACAACACAAGTAAACACTGTCAGGAAGTCACGTCTGACAGGGGGTGTTCCAAAGTAAAATGTTTTGAATGAAAGGCGTTGGTGCTTTCTGTCTTTCATGTTCCCATCTTTGACAGTGTTGTAACTTGAAACAATGGCAATGCAAATACGTTGAAGCTCTAAAATGTTCGAATGTAAATGTGGTATGTTGAATATTTAGCACAGTTATGGATTATATTCAGTAATACAGTTAATTTCACAGTGTTTCACAATTATATTAACAATGATTTTAAAAATTGTTTACGGAGTGACCCATTTCAGTTATGGCGCAGCTGCGTACCCGCGCATCTGCGAGGGAACAGTGCTCACACCGAGGAACATAGATAAGAATTTGATGACTGGAAATACTTGGGAATTGTCCAAGAGTAGAAAATGGAGCGTCCTTTAATTGAACAGCGCTGGGAGGGGAAAATAGAAGGGGAAAAGATGAGTTTACCTTTCAGAAAGAGGGAAGAGAAATTCTTGGTGGAAATTGGTAAATTTCCAGTTGGGCGCTCAGCCGCTGGAAGATGCGTGCGCGAGTGTTTGAGGAGCGCCAAGAGTCTCTGGATCACAGCCGTGGCGGCGGATCGCTTGTGGTGATATGGAGCCCTACCGCACGGCCGCGCCGTTGGAATCCCTGTCTTTAGACGAGACTCTCACCCTTCCCTAACAAGCCGGCCTCGATGACGAAGCACACGACACAACTGAGTTGCTGTCAAACCTCATGACCTTCAGGGATGGAGAATATTCGCCTTTATCTGGATCTTATGTGACTGTAGACACAAAAATACTGTGAACTGTCACGATAATTCTCTGATCGGGAAAATTAGAGGGGCGGTAATAATATCAAAATTGCCTGTGATGCTCAGTCTCCGTGAACCAGAACAGGGAAAGGGAATAGAATTTCACAAGTTGAAATCAAAGCTATTTGCTGTGAGTTTGAACGTTTATCTACTGCTCACGTGACAGGGTTGGAAGGAATGAGGTCCGCTAATGACGGGAGGTTTTCCTCGACATGGACTGTGTGTTGTGTCGGTACAGTTCGATGTCTCAGGCCACAAATGAGAAGACTACAGGCAGTTCCAGTGACAAGTCTGCATGACCCAGTTTGAAATATTAACAGGGCAGGAAATTGAGAGGAGCGAGACGACATTTTAGGAATTTTTAATAAACACCGATTAAAATCACATCAGCAGTAGCTGAGAGCGGTGGGAGGTCTCTGCTTCCGTACAAGTAACTGAAAGGCACTTACCCGGGATGCCGACAATTATAATCGCTGTGTAACAAGTAGCCCTGTTTTCAAGCATTGTTAATCCAAAGCTGTTAGTATTTACAGTTCTGTTCGGAATGTTCCCAATTTCTAAATGGCATAAAAGTAGTAAATAGCCAGTAAGTGAACTTAAACAATTATAGCAAAGCTCAGAGAGCAAAACTCTTTTGCACCTACTTGGTAAAACTCTTCACGGATCACACGTTGTTGAGAGTCTACCACGTCTGGATGTTTCCGTCCTCAATGAAGCTGAAGCACAGAATGACGTACTTTTATAGAAAAAAATCGGTCATCAATAATGAAAACAGCTGGTTCATTGACTGGTGCTAATTACTGCTAATTAGCAATTATTTTTCTGCTTTAGCGAACCGTAATGCCGATGGTGAAATAACACGCCTTATTTCATTGAACTGAACGCAACACCATTCTTAAAGCCTCAAGAGACGGCTGACGCTGGAACTGCCACACTGAGTTGTTGTCCAACTACTCCGTGTAATCGCTGGTGACGACAGCAGTCTGTAATCCTGTGGGTGAGTCCACCTCATCAGCGCTCTCACATTGCAAGTGGAGTCTCTGTCTTGTTGTTTCGCTGTGAGGACGTACCTTTAATATGATTCACTTACTTTGCTCCGGTGACTTTTCTTCTGGATATGATACATTAACATGAATGATTTCTGGCGCAAACCCTCACTGTTTGCACTGTTACCGGAGTCAGTCGCAGACACAGATGCCGGCAAGTATGCGGCGCGAAATGCAAACCAATGACCCCAGCATTACAGACGTTGTCCGCTGCTGTACCAGACAGAGAAAACCAGAAAATATTGTGTCAACACCGGTTGATATTACAGAGCCACCAGGTGATTTTCGAAGTTGTATTTCATAAAGAAATTGATTGACAGACAGACAGACAGACATACTTTATTGATCCCGATGGAAATTGTGTTTCGTTACAAAAGCAAATTCTATTTCAATACAACATTTCGTTTTAATGCAAAGAAGAACCAGTGACGATATTACAGAGTAACCAGGTGATTTTCGACGTTGGATTTCAGAAAGAAGTTGATTCAGGGAAAAAGTGCGCATTAAGCTTACGTATGTAAGTGTGCACCTCTTAAATATCTTATCACGAGTATGTATTAAATTTCCTACTCGTGCTGCGGATTTTGAAACGGTAAAGTGACGGGCAAAGCCGATGTAGAATCCACCTGCGGAACAGTTAGATGCTGAAATACTGTTTCACTTAGCTGTAGGAATACAATGGGCTGATAAGGCTGTCACTCACTGTCCTGGGGGTTACGAGCACAACCATCCACACGTTTCTCCCTGGTGCGAATACCGTTATAAAATAAAATACTTTCTGCCGTCTGTAGATTTCATTCCGATTCTTCTCATGGTTGAACATAAAAATGCCCGTGTCCTTGGCATTACCTTCGCAGTGCCCTGCAGAAATAAATGCTTAAGACAATGTGAAAAGCCATATTAAAGCCATTATCAGCTGTCACACAAGCACACACGCGCACGCACATACACACAAACACACACACTCACACACACACGCGCACGCACACACACGCACACATACACACATACTCACTCTCTCTCTCACACACACACATACACACACAAGCACACACTCAACACACACACACACACTCACACACACGCACAGTACACACGCGCGCACACACAAATGAAAGTCAGTACGTGTATGAACTTCTTTGTCGATCTCCCAGTTCATGCCTTTCTCTTCCCAAACGGTACGCGTTGAACACGATATTTCACGATGGAGTCGGCATTTCGATTCATGGATTGTAGAAGCAAAAGCGACATTGAAACAACTGCAAGGCCATGTTGTATAAACAAGGATTATTTACAGCAGAATGAAAGAAGAAGAACAATAAATTGGGAGAACAGTGGAATAGGCCAGTCTACCAGAGCGAGGAAAGTATTGAGCATGCAGTTGACTACAAGGTAAAAATGAAGAGAGGGTTACTATGCAGTTGACATAAAATGCAGAATTAGTGAGAGAGAACGACAGCAGTGCAGAGACAATCGACAAACGGGAGACACTCAGTCGGATAATATAAGAGTGTGGGTTACATTCTCCACCTGCCTGACGCCGGTAGAGTGTGGAGGGGTGGTTCATTCTGTACCCACCAGTCTCCGGTGCAATGGGACAGTGTGGGGATCATTTTATAGATAACAGTCCCTGGGACAGACTGACAGCGTGCGGTTCTTTAGTTCTCACTCTCTGGGTCATTGTGAGAGTGTCCATTTCATATTGTACAGACCAGTCTCTGTCAAAGTGTAAGAGTGTGTGTGTCATTCTGTATCTGAAGGTCACTGGTACAGAGTGTGGGTTTCATTTTGTGTCTGTCATTCTCTGTTGCAGTGTGAGAGTGTGAGTTTCATTCTGTATCTCTCAGGTCGTCTACAGTGTAAGAGTGTATAGATAACAGTCCCTGGGACAGACTGACAGCGTGCGGTTCATTAGTTCTCACTCTCTGGGTCATTGTGAGAGTGTCCATTTCATATTGTACAGACCAGTCTCTGTCAAAGTGTAAGAGTGTGTGTGTCATTCTGTATCTGTCAGTCCCTGGTACAGAGTGTGGGTTTCATTCTGTATCTGTCAGTCTCTATTACTATTTGAGAGTGTGCGTTTCATTCTGTACCTTTCAATCTCTGTTACATTGCGAGAGTGTGGGTTTCATTCTGTATCTGTCAGTCTCTGCTACAATGTGAGAGTGTGGGTTTCATTCTGTATCTGTCAGTCTCTGTTACAGTACGAGAGTGTGGGTTTTATTCTGTATCTGTCAGTATCTGTTACTATGTGAGAGTGTCGGTTTCATTTTCCATTTGTCTGCCTCAGCTCCAACGTTAAGTCTGCCGTCTCGGTCCTGTACCTTTGAGATTCTGATTCAGGCAGAGCGAGTGAATTTTTTCTCCTTTTTTTTCCCGCCGTCCCTCAAACCTTATAAATAATCTTAAAATATGTTCTGTATTCCATGAGTTAGTTTTAGAACACCAGTCTCCTGCAGTCGGTTTTTGTTATGATTTTGAGATGGACAGTGCACCGATGAATGATGACGACTGTATCGAGCAGGACATTCAGCTTCGTAGATTCATATGGCAAACAGATCATTCGGTCCAGCATTTTTTTGCACGCTATTTGTTATTCAACCACATAGAGACAATTGAGCAGCAAGTGATCTGTAACTTTCTGTGGTTTGGCAAAACAACCTCTTAAATGTTGAATGAAAATAATCAAATTAATTAAGCTCATGAATTTCTATAAATAAGTGAAGGATTAAATTAATAATTTGCTTGAAATAAGACCAAACGAGGCAGAGCGTCGCATGTTCCAGTATCATTTATGTGAATACATTTCCTCTCAGCAATTCTAAATTGCTACCTTCACCGTGTATCTGCTCTGATATGTTTCCCGATTCTGTCACATATTCCTCAATGTGCAGTAGACCATTAGTCTATTCGAGTTAGGTCCCGCTAATAAACGATGTAATATTCATTTCGATTTTCTTTTGATAACCTCAGACTTTTCTGCAAATGCCTGCATTTCCCATTGATAAAACTGTGTCTACGTCGTTCTGTGCAGCACCGAGAGAGTTTGTGAATAGGAATGCGAGGGAAGGTAAATTTTCAAATCTGGAATAACCCAGAATTCCACGTTGGAGCATCCGGTTAATTGATGAAATCCTGAGAACTTGGCGTCACTGGTTACGTCACAGCTTAGCCGGAAATGGTTCGCTCGTCAGGGACATGGCGGACGGAAGAGTTTGTTCCTGTGTTACAAGACACCGTGTTCTATATTACACTCACCAGTGCAGAAGAACGAGATGAATGGAGGAGAATGGGCAGCTGATGATTAATAGATTGACATTACAAGGTGAACACATCACATGGACATGTTGGGATCCTGGGAACAGTACAGCACGGGGACAAGCCCTTTGACTCACTACTTCTGCTCTGAACAAGATACCGAATGAGACCAAACTCTGATGACTGTACATGATCCATCTCCAATCATTCACTGTCTACACGTGTGCTTTGATTTAATATTTACCGTTATGGGAAGCTGGAGGGTATATCTCACAAGATGGCAAACCTCCCTTGTTGACGTACATATTTGAGAAGGGAAGTGGAAACACCTAATTTAACAAAAAGGTGAATGCTCAGTTACGGACTTTCCGGGAAGAGAGCAGGAAGGCTGGTGAGTGAGAGAAACCATCAAACTATACACATATAGCCTTAGTCATGACACAGCATGTCATGGTCCGGCCCATAAAAACCGCATTCCGGTTCACGGTCCGGTCCAGGTTCCTTATTCCAGGTTTTCCGGGTTTCCCCAGTTTCTGTTGAGGCAACTGATTCTTCTTTGGGCTGCTTCATAAGTAGTTTCAGCCTCTGGCTGCCGGATTGTTCCTGTCCATACCCCCTGTCTGTATCACTTCCCTTCACCTTCCTCCAGGAGCCTAGCCTAGCATAGCTTTGCCTCGCCTCTGCCTGGTGCCTTGCCTCACCTCGCCCTGCCTATGTCTGCAGCCTTGGCTCACCTCGCCTTGCCTCTGTCTGCAGCCTTTCCTCGCCCTGCCTTGCCTCTGCCTGGAGCCTTGCCTCACCCTGCCTGTGTCTGGAGCCTTGCCTCACCCTGCCTGTGTCTGGAGCCTTGCCTCACCTTGCCTGTGTCTGGAGCCTCGCCTCACCTTGCCTGTGTCTGGACCTCGCCCTCATTGGAACTGTCTGTCTGTGTCCACGCCTTCGCCAGGTGGTTCCGGCCGTTTTCCCGCTGCCTAGCATTGGGAACTGTCGTCGTGTTCAGCTTTCTGTGTGATGAGTCCCTGCCCTATGTCCTGTACCCAAGGAGGGGTTCCGGCTCGGTGTCCCATGTTCCTGTCTCTCCCTCGACCCAGGCTCAGTGTTCTTCGCTCCTGTTCTTCCCCGATCAAGTCTCTGCGTTCCTGCCTCTCCCTCGACCCAGGCTCAGTGTTCTTCGCTCCTGTTCTTCCCGATCAAGTCTCTGCGTTCCTGTCTCTCCCTCGACCAAGTCCCAGTCACGTACAAGATCCTTGTCCTGTCCAAGCCACGGCTTGTCATGTTCTCGTTCTCGTCTTGTCATGTGCATCGCCCAGCACAGAAATTCCTTGCCCAACCCCCTGCTGGGGTTCCCTCGTCCTGTGCTGGGGTTCCCTTGTCCTGTTCATGAGTCTCATGTCCCGTCCTGTAACCTCGTCATGTACTCGCCTGGTTCTGGGGTCCGAGCCCGAGTCAAGACCCAGGTTCCTGCTTCGCAGTTCCATGTCCAGGTTCCCTATACTAGTTATGTCCTTGCCCAGGCCCCCCGGAATCCTTGTCTCCTCTGGGGCCTTTGTCGTGTCCAGCGTCCTTTCTTCCTTCCTTCCCCTGCTTCCTTCTCACGCCTAGTCCTGTTCCTGGTAGTTCAGAGTCTGTGTCTTGCTTTTGGGGCCACTCCCAGCCCCCCCCCCCCCCACACACATATGACACAGCAAGAGGATCAGGAGGTTAAAAAGGTACAAAGAGCCGAGGAATCTGAAGAGTTTGAGAAACATCGAGTGATGCAGGCACGGAATCGGATTGTAATTAATAATGGTAAATCTGTGGTGCCTAAATGGGAAAGAAATCAAGTGATGTATTGGCACCATGGCAACTGTGGGCATCAGGGTTCAGATAGATCTATAGAATAGTTGAAGAAGCTGTGTTGGTGGCCGAAATTGCGAGGAGATGTACAACATTATAATAAGAATTGTTTGGTTTGTGCCCGCTGAGAACCCCGATAAATCAGCTAGAGAAGCAAATTGACTAAACGGCTCATGGGTCCCGGTCTTACCCTATGTTCTGAGAATAGCCCTCAGCACAGAAGCATCCTCTCCTGCATTTATACGTTTTATGTTGACGATCGCGAGAAAAAATGAAAGGGTTAGATTTAGCGAAGACCGAGTATGATACATCGGAAGGAACAATAGCAAACAGCAAATAATTGACTCTTTTATGGAGGCTCATTATGATGCCGCCCATAACACGTGACGGAAAAAACGGTAGAGCGGTGCTTGTTTAGAGGTTGGAGCAAAACTGCGGGCGTTTAAAATATGACAGAAGGTTATGATGTCACTATATCAGCCGAGCCCCATTACCCCTTCCAGATTAGTCGGGACAGAGCCAGTCCATCAGTATATCGAATTCAGACCGCTCCTTATAAGTTAAGTTGGTATCACATGAACCAACTCAAAGACCTTGGAGATAGTCAATATTCTCTCGTAACTGAGTTCCAGAAAACATATTGTCAATGGGGTGCTCTGCTCCGAGATGAGATTATCCTCTTGTATTTACGTTTCAGGCAATCGACGGTGATGTGGATGATGGAGCAGTTGCCCCCTCAGTGAGTTGGGCGACTACTTCCATTTTGTACCTGGAGGATCGAGACAGTTCACATCTCTGCACTCGCCCGAGCCAAAGCGGAGACACTGGAAGAGAGAAACCAATGGGAACGTGTTTGTTGCGTGTACTTTTGGAAATAAAGTGGGTGATAATTTACCTGATATGAATGGATTTTAACAAGGCGTTAATTTTTTCCATGGTAGGACCATTCATAATGTCAGAAGATTTGGTATCCAGGGAAAGTTCGCTGATGGATTCTGACCTGACGCCCACAGAAGACAGAGGATAGTTGTCGATGGATTTCTCCCTGGATTTTGGTGACAGGTGTCCTGCAGAGATCTGATCTGAGACCGCCGGCTTTTCGTGTTTTTATGAACGATTTAGATGAGGAAGTGGTAGGGTCGTTTATTGTGTTTTCAGTGATGTGGAGGTTGGTGGAATTATGGATGGTATAGGAGGTTGTCACAGATTACAACAGGACAGTGACAGGAAGCAGAGCAGCGCTGAGCGGTTACAAATGGTTAAACCCGGAAAGGCACGAAGCGATTCACTTTGGAAAGATGGATTTGAAGGGAGTAGTGATATTTTCTAGTGTCAACCGACGGCCGCACATTAGTACGAGTACCACAATGGAAACAGAGTGATGAGACTCTCTCCAATAAACCGAGGGTCTCACATTAGTGCGAGTTCCACAATGGAAACAGAGTGATGAGACTCTCTCCAATAAGCCGAGGCCCGCTCATCGGTACGTACCAGAATCGGCACGGAGCGGTGCACTGCAGGAGCAGAATGAAGTGTGATTAACAGCTGAGCTTGAACATATCCAGTGTTATGTATATTCATATAGTGACGCTCGAAAGGTAATATATCTGACAGTAAATCAGGAGGGAAAAAAAGACAACTTAATCACAACTAATAACACAGCCTGGAAACCTGCAGATTGTTCACAGATTTCACTTGCTACTTTTGTTCAAAGAGAGAATGGATGGAGAAATAGTGGTAGCATTGTGGCAGGTTGGAGAATAACTTTAAAGTTAAACAGACTACATCGTACGTAACGGATATGAAGTGGTCACGTCATTCACTGGCAGAGGTCAGATTCCTGCCAAACGGCCCATGTCTGCGCTGGAAAACATTGTTCTTCAAACTGTCCACAGCCCTCGCTAATCTCCCGAGGACACGCTCCCTTTTTGATCACACGCCTCTGGAATATCGCTGTGGATCTTTTACAGTGTTTAGAGCAATATGTGCAGTGTATTTTATTTTAACACATGTCAGCTGTCACTGTGATTTCCATTACTCAAACCCCCGGAATGACTGGAACGAACGAACGAAAAGATGAATGAATGTTCCCCTTTAATAAAGAGGGTTTCTCCATTTCACCCGTCAGCTGCTTCCGACAATTTCAGAAGCGAATGTGCATGGTCAAAAATTACAAGGTAAATTGACTTCAAGATGAATGCCTGTTTAAAGCAACACAGATACAAAAAGTATCATATTTGAATAGCTGAAGCCAGGTATCATGGAAAATAACATGAAAAATCCACATCATGTGTTCTTCTAATGTAAATGGATTGTAATATCCCTTGAGGAATCAAACTTGTGACACGGTGACAGAGTGAGTAAAATAGTTTAACGTAAGTGTTCGTGCAGTTAGTTGTCACTAATGTCCCTGACGTGATAGCCACGCCAATTGCCTCAGTGGAATTGCTCTCCCCTCAATAAAAGTCTGCTAAACCGATCACCAGTCCAACTGAGCAGCTGAAACGCTCCGCACAATTGAACGCTGTTTCTGACGGAATATGGGATATCCGGCGATTTACTACATCGCAGCCATTTTCTATCCCACACTTGTAGCGGTTGGTGTCCCCGGTAAGATACCGGAGCTGGTTACTTTATGTATGGTGGCGTCGTTACTCTGCTGCGGTATCCGCAGTGTTACTGAGCACAGATGCTACCGTCGGCTGAAACGTGTTTCCGGAATGGAGGATCCAGGCATCCAATGCTTTTATTTTCATTTTCCATATTTCCTTTCCTTCTTTTGTCAATTAAGTTGGTGCCGACATTGAAATTGTTTCATAATTTCATCTCGCTAGGCTTTCTGAAGTGATGTTGGTCTCTGATTTTCCAGGTCCGGGTCTCTATCAGTGCAGACACTTCGACCTTATAACAACGTGGCAGCTTATTTAAATGATGGTCCAGTCTATTTTCAACACGTGGGTCTGTTCTTCTGTAAGTCATTAAATGAGAACGCGTACTTTGCATCTCCCTGATGCCACTTTTTCACCGCTACAAACAATCCCGTCAGCTCTTTCACCTCTACTAATGGAAATGATGTTGTTTACAGGAGCGATCGACTGCTCGCTGGTAGGTGAGACGTGGAACTGCGGATGCTTCGCTCTAAACTGTGGGAAGGTCGCCAATCCACTGACACTCACATCCGTCATTGTCCTCCAGCCGGAGTGCAGCGACCGAGACCGCACACACTGGATTCCCGCTTTCCACTTCCAAACAGACCATACACTGCATAGCATCGGTAGAATGGGGACATTCAGGGAGCTGACCATATTTCTATTTTGTTTCCAAATTTCTTGCAGTTAACTTAACGGCGATTGTGATCCTTTCCCGGGGAAAATGCGGACTCTCCAAATGCATCACCCGTTACCTGGTTGGAATGGCGACAGCGGATCTGATGGTGGTTATCATTGTTGCTTTAGTGGAACAGACCAACAATATCTATATTTATTCTAGATCCCTGCTCATCACTCCTGTGTGCGCTCTGACACTTGTATTCAGGATGGTAGCGACGGACTGTTCTGTTTGGTTCACGGTCAGTTTTACCTTCGATCGCTTCATCGCAATATGTTGCCGAAAGCTGCGGGAGCGATACTGCACCGAGAGAACAGCAACAGTGGTTATCGTGACCGTGGTTATAGTGAGCTGCGGGAGATGTGTCCCGTGTTACTTTGCCCTTGAACCTTACGTTATCATTAACAACATGCCGTGGCGGTGCACAGCCACATACGAATACGTTACTTCACCCGTGTGGAAAGGATACGAATTACTGGACAGTATTTTAAAACCATTGCTACCAATCGGCTTAATTCTGGTGTTTAACGGGTTAACCGTAAGACATATCGTTGTGGCAAATAGAGTCCGCAGAAGGCTTCGGCACAGCAGCGACAATCAGAAAGATGCCGAGGTGGAAAAACGCAGAAAATCGATGATTTTGTTGTTTTCTATATCAGCTAATTTCATATTATTTTGGACGCCCTATGTAGCCCTTTCCCTGAAATGGCAAGCAGTAAACTATTATTACCAGGACAGATATTTGAGTTCCCCGGTATATATCCTCCAGCAGCTTGGGTTCATGTTACAATTTCTCAGCATGTGCACCAATACTTGTATCTATACACTGACACAGAGGAAATTCAGAGAAAAGCTGAGGAATGGAATGAAGTATATGTTGACATTAAATGGCTATCTGTGTAGATAACGCCCATGTCTAATGGTAACTCAGCAGAGTTTTCAAATAAAGCCATTTTACAAAGAACCGGTTTGGCAAATATGTCGTAAATTCAAACAATCATATGCCTGGTCATCCGGAAATTGCAGAATTGGCGGAAGAATGCTTGCTTCATACAGTTCAGGCAGGTAGCAATACCAACGCTCAATGCTACTGGCGTGATTGTTACATTGTTCGAAGTATGTTCCAAACTATCACAGACACTCGACTGTCAAAGGGCAAGGATGGCTTCAGGACGTAACGGATTTTAGATGTTTCAAAATGGACAGGGTCGGGTAACAGAGTGTAAAGGGAGTGCGATGGGGATCCAGGGAAAGTATCGCAGCTGCAGAAAGGGAGGACAACGTGGAGAGTTCGCCTGTTAATAGAGTGTGAAACGAACACAGAAGCATGATCACCCCATTTGGAGCATGCTATTCCGATCCGGATGCGGGTCTCCGACATTTGCCATGTTATTGGCATGGGTAACTTAAGCTTCCATAATATTCTTTAACCCCTCCCCAGGGTAAAAGTTTTAAGTATGGCATAATATCTCAGTTTTGTCCAAGAAGGATTCATGTCACTACATGTCGACAGGCGCACTTGCGAACAGTCCGTACCGGATTTAATGTTAGAAAAGTAAACGTGTCAGGTGACAGATCTATTGGAGGGTCAGCATTTCAGAACGACAGGGCAGAACACCCCTTATTTTACCTTGCCCAGGGAAAAGACCAGAGAGTATGGAGTGTGTTCAGTTGGATGTCTGCGAATTTTGGTTCTACCAGGCAGGAGGTTAGGAACGTACATTGGGAAATGATGCACTCGGGGTATTGCGCAACAGGTATGTGGGGATTGTTTAGGGAGCACTGACACGGGGTTCAGTATAGGCTTGTCTCAGTGACGCAGGGAAAGGATGACAATGTAAAGTAACCCTGTGAGACAAGAATGTTGGAACACCACGTCAAGAGGAAGAAAGAACGATACTTACAGAACAGGAAGAAAGGATCAGGTAAGGCTATAGCGAGTCACAATGTAGACAGGAAGGAATTTAACAATGTACTTAAAGGAGTAATTGGGGGATTTGAGAAGTCCTTGACGAGTTACAATGTGAAGAACAGGAGGAGACCGGACAGAGTGTGGGCAGATCAGAGGTAAAAGAGGAAAACTTGTGTCTGGAGTCCAAGGAGGCGGTGAAGCTCCTCACTGAATACATTGATCAATGTGAACACAGCGTCAGAAGGCAGATATGCTCGAATATACCGACGCTGAAAAAAGGATTGACTGGAAAGTTAGAAAACATTATGATGGATAATTCTCCGATGCCGGATGAGATATAGCCCAGGTAATAGATGATTCCCCAATACCGGAATGGAGACAGTCCAGGTAATTTTGGAAAGCGAGCAAATATTGCTGAGCTATTGGACAGGATCTGTGTGTCTTCGCTGGCAACAGACGCAGAACTAGATGATTGGAGGGTGGGAAATGCTGTTCATTTGTTGACGAAAAATAACAGGGATACTTCTTGTAAATATAGACCAGGGAGTCTTACATCAGTAGTGGGTAAACTACTAGAGAGGATTATTGAAGAGGGAACATGAGTATTTGGAGAAACGTAGTCTGGTTACGGAGAGAAATGTTGTCCTTAATGAGCCAGATTGATTTATTTGAAAAACTGAAAATAAAACTAACAGATGAACCAGGACAGTCGATGTGGGTGCATTAATTATGGTCAGGCGTTTTAATCAGTTCCCCACGAGGACTAATTCAGAAAGTCAGGAGGCATGGGATCCAGGGAAACCTATCTGCGTTGATTCATAATTGGCTTCCTAAAAGAAGGCAGATGATGTAGTAGACAGAGTGAATTCTGGCTGGAAGACAAAAGGCAGCCGTGTTCCGCATGGAGAGTCGAAACTTCGGTACATTTTACAACTCTATTGCGAGTCTGCAGTTACAGTGCTCCGAGCAATAGAGCTGAGGAAATAACCGATTTAATCTGATCACGCCGCAGCACCTGGATAATTAATGGAATTAGGGATGATGACGTAAGCAAATCGCTGAGCGACTGACTGCACCAGCGCGTTTTCTAAACTGACCTGTCAGTTACCTATTACAGGGCAGATGCTACAATGACTTCAAAACAATCTTTTCGAATGGAACCCTACAACTTAAATCCAGCATTTCAAGGTGTTCAGCAGCAGCTCCTGGTGCTTATTAAATTAACCAGTCTTCCAAATGCCAATTCCAATTTCCCAAATTAAGTACACACCAATTTATCCTGATGCCAATTTACCTGTGAATCGTAGTGCTATCGTAACGAGTGCAGATACGTTCACATTTCGATCCATTTAACCCTGAATCCACATGGCCGATGTGGAATCCGTGTCTCCCTCTGAAATCAATAATAAATGAAACATTCAAAACTGCACAAACTAAAAACACAGCGAAGGCAAAGAAAATACTTGTATTCCTTCAAAACCATCGCGGGCTATTGGAGAATATACATTCTCTATACACGTTATAATGTTGTATACCTCTATCAAATCTACCCGCTCGGAAATAAAGTGCTGACATATGTAATCTTTTCTTTTAATTCAAAACATTCAGTACCAGCAGTAGCCGTGTAATTTTTTTCTTCTTTTTTTTCAATCCTATTTGCATCTTTCCTGTAGATCGTTGAGCCCAACAGCACACAATATTCCAAATTGGGCCCTAATAAAGCCTTAAACAACAGCAACGTAACGTCCCAACTCCTGTACCCCATACTTTGGTCCTGGAATGCGAAAGTGCGAATAGCTTTACAACCCTGTGTAACTGTGCCGCAACTTTCATTGAATTATGGACCTTCATTCCGAGATTAGTTTGTTCTATCGTACCCCTCTGTGTCTTGTTTCTCATTGTGTCAGACCGACCCAGGCTGTTCCGCTCAAAGTGCAAAATCCAACGCTTGTTTGCGTTAACTCCGATCCTCTATTTCTGAGCCATTTTTCCAGCTGTTCCAGATCCCGCTTCATGCTCCGGTACTCTTTCCCGTTGCTGACTACATCGGAAATATTGTTGTCATCGGCAAATTTGCTCATCCGGTGAACAACATTATTATCCAGATCGTTGATATAGATTAAGAATAACAACGGCTACAGCGACGATCCCTGGGACACTCCACTCATCACAGGTCCCCCGTCAGAGAGTCAATCATCCATTACCACACTCTAGCTTCTCCAACATAGCCAATGGCTAATCCAATTTACTACCTCATCGTGAAAGCCAAGCGACTGAACCTTCTCGAGCATCCTCCCATACTGAACCTTGAGAAATTCCTTTCTGAAGTCCCTGTTAGACGGCATCCACTGCCTTGCCTTCCACACCATTCCTGGTAACTACCTCGTAAAGCTCTGTGAGATTGGTTAGACATGACCTGCTACGCACTGGCCCATACTGACTATCGCTAATGTTCCTGTGTGACCAGATACTTCCCTTCATTACCCATGATCAGCGTAGTCTGAACACCGAGGACAATTCATCATTACATAATACTTGGCGAGTCCCTTCCGAGCAAAGATATCGAGATCATCCAGTGGTCGGTACTGATATTTATGGCCTATTATTTCTTTAAATTCTCCTGCACTTTATTATCCGACGCACTGAGAGTAGTCTAGAAAAGGAAGGCGTCATAGCTTTAAATAGTTAATCGACTTGCTTAACTATAGCAAGATACGGTACGCTCGATCGAGCACAGAAGATAGAATATTACAGCACAGTACACGAGGTTCTGATAGGCTTTCAACTAATGTAAGTTCGATCTAACACAACCCCGCTGCATCTGAATCAGAATCAAAGGTTTCAATGGTAAATTTAAAGAATCAGAACCAGATTTAATATCGCAGACACACGTCGCGAAATTGTTAACTTTACGGTAGCAGTACAATGAAATACAGGATAAATAAATCTAGAGAAAACAAAACTGAGATACAGGTGGCAGCGGGGAAAGAAGCTGTTCCTGAATCTCTGAGCCTGAGCTTTCAGGCTTCTGTATCTCCTTCCCGATGGTAACACTGTGTAGAGGGCACGTCCTGTTAGTGGGCAATGTTAATGATGGACGCCAATGTGACATTAATCATCCCTTGTAACAATGATTAACGAGATACAGATAATCTGTATTTACCAACAAGTATCTTTTACTACTTATACTAAAAGCACATAGATTTACACACCATCTTCCTGTGTGCACCCTACTGGAAACCCTGACACTCCATGAACAGTCAATGAAGAGAAAAGGTATTATCCGGGAACAGAGTCTACGCTGGGAAGACATTCCATAGAAACACAGAAAAGATAGAAAATCTAGAGAACAATACAGGGCCTTCGGCTCACAATGTTGCGCCGAACATGTCACTACCTTAGAAATGACTAGGATTACCTATAGCCCTCTATCTTTCTGAGCTCCATGTACCTATTCAAAAGTCTGTTAAAAAGACCCAATCGTATCCGCCTCCACCACTGTTGCTGGCAGCCCATTCCACGCACTCACCACTCTCTGAATAACAAAAAACTTACCCCGATATCTCCGCTCTGCCGCTACCCCACACCTTCAACCTGTGTCCTCTTGTGGCAACCATTTCAGCCCTGGGAAAAAGCCTCTGAATATCCACACGATCAATGCCTCTCATCATCTTCCTATCCTCATGTTCCCGATCTCCACGTGTCCGTGTGGTCCTACTTTTCGACAATGGTTGGTCTCTGGCCGCTGGAGAGTTATCTCCCCTGCCTATTTGAAGCTCCGGAATCTTATATTGTTCCTCATCAATGGAACCATTGGATCCCCAAACCATTGGCTCAAGGTCACCAGACCTACCTGGGTCACCTGTTTACTGATCATTTTACAGAGCTACAACAAACATATTTTACGTGGCTTTGCCCACCCCAGACTTATGTATTCGTATCTTTACACCCTGACTGGTCCAAACCAGTTAAATGATGCAACCTGGACAGAGTCTAACGAGACTACAGATTGCTTCTTTGACATGTCTGGCATTTTACATAACAAGTAGCTGCTCCTCTGAGCATGGTCTCTGGTTTATTGCTCTGATTAGATTGTCCCTGAGTCAAGAAACAGTTCAGAGTCCACGCCCTTCACATAACAAAGGCGACTTGTTTGAGAATGGTCTCAGGTTTAGCAGATCATTACCTGAAGCTCCCTGTGTCCACATTCAGTTCCTCTGATTAAATTATTCCAGTGCAAGAATCAGTTCATAGTCCAGAAAATGGGGGGAAACAGAGAAAACTGGTTTGACTGCTTTCCTGTCCTTGATCAGACTGTAGTTTCTTCTGGCCAACAGTGTTTAATGAGCCATTCAATCTGACACGACGGTATCTTTCTCGGGTCTGCTGTCGTCTGAATGCACCAGGGTGGATGATGGAGGTTTTGCTGAAATGCCGTGTAATGTAGGGGTTGGAACGGTTTTGTTACGTACCCCGTAACGGGTTAAAAGAACCAACAGAAATGGAATACACCTGGAGTCTGGTATTGCTACAAACAAAACACTATTCATTAGTATCTACGTAATGTAATGGTATAAAACCAGATACATCAAACAAGTTTGCAGAGTTTATACGTTTATGCAAGAATCAGTTCACAGTCCACAAAATGGGTGGGGCCGGGCGCACAGAACTGGCTTGTCTGCTTCCCCAGTCCTTGATCAGTCTGTAGTTTCTGCTGGTTAACAGTGATTTATGAGCCATTCAATCTGACACGACGGTAACTTTCTCGGGTCTGCTGTCGCCTGAATGCTCCAGGGTGGATGATGGAGGTTTTGCTGAGATGCCGAGTGCTGTAGGTGTCGAAGGGGTTTAGAGAAATGCCCTGTGATGTGGGGGTTGGAACGGTTTTGTTATGTACCCCGTAACGGGTTAAAAGAACCAGCAGAAATGGAACACACCTGGAGTCTGGTATTGTTACAAACAAAACACTATTCATTAGCATCTACGTAATTAAGGGAGATTAAGGGAGCTGGGGCTTCTCTCTTTGGAGAGAAGGAGGATGAGAGGAGACATGATAGAGGTGTACAAGATATTAAGAGGAATAGACAGAGTGCAATGCCTGCGCCTTTTCCCCAGGGCACAACTCCTCAATAAGAGGACATGGCTTTAAGGTAAGGGGGGGGGGGGGTAAGTTCAAGTGTGATATTAAGGGAAAGGTTTTTACTCAGAGAGCGGTTGGTGCATGGAATGTACTGCCTGAGTCAGTGGTGGAGGAAGATACACGACTGAAGTTTAAGAGACTACTAGACAGTTATATGAAGGAACTTCATGTGGGTGGGGGTGTTACATGGGAGGCAGGGTTTGAGGGTCGTCACAACATTGTGGGCCGAAGGGCATGTAATGTGTTGTACTATTCTATGCTCTATGTTCTATGTAATATAGTAATATAAAACCAGATAAACCAAACAGCTAGCAGAGTTTATGCAAACACAAGTGTGTAAATATAAAACCCCAAACTTGTTTATCTTAGGTGGTAAATGATACAGTCTTACGATGGTACAGGAATAACGTCAGTTCAGCTCTTGACATTAAGTTGAGTTGAATTGAGGAGGGAGAGCGAGAGAGAGGTGATTTGTTTTCCAAGTAAGCCGATGCCGTCGAACTTTCCCTTGTCCTCCGAAGTCCTGTTAAGGTCACCGATTGTGATCACACAAAAGGGTACCGTTTTCTCGCGGTAAAGCTATTAACACAGTCCAGGGTTAATCACACCGAGAGCATTCCACCCGTCACCCCTTTTCCACACTGCGAGCAAAACCCACACTTTAGTGGACAGTGAAAGCTCAACCAGTGTCTATTTCTTCTGTATTTCTGTCCTTGTCTTCCGTGTGTCTGTGTGAAAAGCCAGCTGATCTTGTACGTATCCCAAACATGCTGAACGCGAGCTGTCCATTATATAGCCCCGACTTTCCGTAACCATGGAGACTCACGAGCTGCTCGGTGCTCTCTCACTCCCTGAATCAGTGTACACACACACTCTCTCTCTTTTAAAGGCACATTTCATATTGAATAAAGCTTAGGATCTCGTCACACCTCCCTACTGTTGGAGAAAAAAGTTTGAACATGGAGCAAAATTTTTGTCTAACTTTAGATTACAGAGTATAAAGCAATGCTTACCTGATTAACATGTAGCACACTACAGAAGCGTATAAAAATACTAGCTTCTATATCGTTCTTAAACTTAACATCCAGACAATCAATCCACCATGTTATTGTCTTCACCTTTCACATACTTTGTTACAAAACCAAATCCTGTTATCTTCAAACTAGCGTTTGATCTCACATTTTCTCTTTTCCACATCACCACAGAACAATTAACCATCACGTGATCAGCTCCAACAGCGCTTTCAAGGGCGGCCTGAACTTATTCTGCACAGGTGCTAATTCCTCACTCATGTTTTCTAAACTAAGCCCATTCGCTGAACTTCCAAAGAAGTCCTTTCTTCCAAACAAGTCATTAATTCCACCTCCAAGATCTTTAGTTCTATATGTTTCCATAAGAACACCTGCAGAAGGCCTCTCTTGGTCAAAACAACACTTCCCTTTGTTTTGAGAAGTCTCCGGACCCTGTGTCTCCAATTCACAAACTTGAACAACATCACCAAGGTATTTATCGTTAAATTCCAAAATATAGCTAATCAAATCAACGTGTACTGTCTCCGCATCTGAGAGAACTGGTTCTGTCAGCAAGGTCAAAGGTCCTGAAACCAATCCAGACTTCACAGTTACTTTGTTCAAAAGTCCAGAGACAGCACCCTTCTCAATATCTTCAATAACATTCACCTCACCAGTGTTCATCTCATCACAAACTTTTAGATCACTGTCTACTCAAGTGACCGAGAATCCTCAATATCCACTGCTACCAAGGCTAACCCATTATTCACTGAACCAAGTCCATCTGACACAAAAGAACTGCATTCCTTTTCAACCGGATCAAACACCTCAGACCTTAACTGAGTTTCAACACAAGTTTCAGCACCCTGTGAATTCACAGGTGCTTTAACAACCTGAACACAGGCAATCGGGCCAACCTCCTCTTCTACGCTTTCATTACTAGTCCCAATTCCAAATTCCAGTTCACCCTGATTAACCCAGCTACTCTTTTTGAGGCTCTCATTCAGGGAAAACTTAACCTCATGGGTTAAAGCAAACTCGCCTGCTGACTCAGCCACTTTCTCATCATCCCATTAATTTTTCTAAGCGAAGCTGAACCTCAGCCTCAGTAGGTTTACGTTCAACAACATTTCCCGCACATCCTCTTGAAACGTCCCCTTGCATATATAATGCTCTGCTATTAACGGTTGTATTATCGAAATCCTAATTCCAGTGCTCACCTTAGGTTTTAACTTATGAGTAATTCCCAACAGCAAATCCCTCTTAGATCATCTCATACTTCAGGGGATGGTTCCACAGAAACCTACCAACCTCAATGTTCATTGGTGCTGATTTTCCACTCAAGTAAATAAAAGAGTTATTCTACTATAAGATCAACCACTAATCACTCAATTAAGCCCACATCAAATTTAAAATGGCTACCACAAATTTTGTTATTTCCCAGACGAGTCCGCAATTTTGTTACATATTGCGTAACAGTTTAAACGAACTATCAGAAATAG
The DNA here is from genome assembly GCF_030144855.1 of Hypanus sabinus. Taxonomy (NCBI): domain Eukaryota; kingdom Metazoa; phylum Chordata; class Chondrichthyes; order Myliobatiformes; family Dasyatidae; genus Hypanus; species Hypanus sabinus. Next base: position 317,827 of record NW_026781164.1, on the reverse strand, counting down.
AACAAACTGGAGTCTGGTTTTAGAACATAGAACATAGAATAGCACATCACAGTACAGGCCCTTCAGCCCACAATGTTGTGCCGACCCTTAAACCCTGCCAAACACCTTAAATTGTAACCCCAGATCCCTCTGTTCCCCCACACTGCCAAATTTCCTGACATTTACTTTGTAATCTGCTTTTTAGGTTGTCTTTCCAAAGTGTGCCACCTCACACTTTTCCGTGTTGAACACCATCTGCCACTTCTCAGCACACTTCTAACACTTTGGGTGATTCCAGTAAACCAATCTTCGATCCGTGCCGGCATCTTTCCTGTAATACCTTGAGTTGTGATCTTGTTTGGCAGCCTCATGTGCGACAAGACGTTAAAATCCATCTGAGAATCCAGGAGAAAAACAACAACTGCCTCTACTTTGTCTATTCTGCTTGTTATTCTGTCAAAGAATTCCAAGAGATTTCTCAGGCAATATATACCCTGAAGAAAACCGTGCTGAATTTGGCCTATTTTAGCATGCACAATGTACCCCGAAAAATCAGCCTTAACGTAATCCAACCACTGAAGTTAGACTATCTGTTCCACAATTTCCTTTCTTCTGCCTCCCTTCCTTCTTAAAGAGTGGGGTGATATTTGCAACTTCCTAGTTTGGCAGAAACATTCCAAAATCAAGACAATCTTGAAAGATGATTACTCATTGTTTAAGAGAATCATGAGGGGGAACATCTTCACTGAGAGGTGGTGAGAATATGGAATGTGCCGCCAGAGCAAGTGGCAGGGTCGATTTTCAACATTTCAGAGAAGTTCCGATGGGTATATGGATGGGAGGGAATGGATGACTATTGTCCCGTTAGAATTTGCTTGAACGAGGCAGATTAATGGCTTGACACAGACTAGACTGGCCGAAAGGCATTTTCCAGCGTTTTAATGTTCCATGACTCTAATACCTTCACAAGCTCTTCAGCTACCTCTTGCTGTACCCTGGGGTGTACATAATCTTGTACAGATGTCTTATCTACCTCCTGTTGTTCCAGCTTCCAAAGCACATTTCCTCATTAGTAATGGCATCTATACTCACTTCTGTCCACGATACTCTTGAATTATTGTTTTTTTTTTAAAGGAAGATGATAAGTCAGAGTAAGTACTGTAGGGGGCAGTGGAGGAAGAATAACATGGAGGTACTTCACCGGTGAAACTGGGAGAAGGGGAGTGTTGTAAATTTAAAAAAAAATCTCCTCAAGATATGTTTTTCTTAACGAAACCAGAATTAAGCACTGCATGCCGGCATGTGTAAAACTAAAACAAAATTCACACCACTACACTCAAATGAGAGCACAATCCAGAAAAATGAAGAAATGGTCTCTATGGAAGATCAAGTCAACCACTCATGTCCGTCCATAGAAGACATCCCAGCGATTTGAGCACATAATGTCCCAACAAATTGAGAAATGCGTGTGTTTCGCGACCGCTGTACCTCAGGTTGTACCAGCTCGAGCTAAGAAACAAGTAAAATATAATAATAATTTTTAGAGGTTGACAATCCCTGTGTAGAGAGTCGATAGCTCCTTCATTATTAAAGGTAGAATAATTAATTAAATAGTTGAACTATATTCTAAAGATATAATCATGAACTTTAGTCAGGATCAGTGCAGAGCAACGTTATGAAAGTTGCAATAGAGCTGGTAGTGTATGAACCAGATCAGCCAAATACAATGCAACTTAGAGATGGATATTAAACATAAGACTAAAGACGTGGGAGCAGAGTAAGGTTATCGAGTCTGCTCCGCCATTTCATCATGGCTGGTCCAATGTTCCTCTCAGACCCAATCTCCGTCTTTCTCCCTGTATCCCGTCATGTCCTGATGTCAAGAATCTATCAACCTCTGTCTTAAATAAGCACAAAGTCTTGGCCTCTACAGCTGCCTGTGGCGACGAATTCCACAGATTTTCCACTCTCTGGCTAAACTCATCAATGTTGCAAATGGGCGAACCCCTAATTAGAAATAGTCTCCACTGGTCCCAGACTTTCCCTCCATAGAACACAGCCCCCACCCCCCGCACCACATTCAGCCCATCGAGGACATTCGATAGGTTTAAATTGTATCACCCATCATATACTCTTCATATGACAAGGTACTCAATCCTGGAATCACTTTCATAAACCTCTGTTAAACTCGCTCAAATGTTAGCCCATTTTTCCTAACATCAGCCGCCCAAAACAGCTTACATTCGCTAAGGGAGTTGTCAGTTCACGGCTGGTATGTGCAGACCAAGTGAGGTCCTCGGTGATGTGGATGGCAGGAACTTAAAGCTGTTTACCCTCTCAACCCCAGATCCATTGATGTCAATAGGGGTTAGCCCATCTTCATTCCTCCTGAAATCCACAACCGTCTCCTTCGTTTTTGCGACACTGAGGGAGAGGTTGTTTACTTAACACCATTGTGTCAGAGAAATAACTTCTTCCCCGTAGGCCACTTCGTTATTTTTTTTAATATTAGGCCAATAAATGTAATGTCGTCGGCAAATTTAATTAACAGATTGGAGCTGTGGGTGGCGATACAGTAAAGGGTATACAGGGAGTGAAGGAGTGGACTCAGTATATGGCCCTGAGGGGCTCCTGTGATGAATCAGAGGGGTGGAGGTGTGGGAGCCCACTCTCATTACCTGCTGGCCATCTGAGAGGTAGGGTCAAGGACGAGAACTCTGAGCTTCCTGTTGAGCCTGGAGGGGATTATGGTGTTGGATACTGAACCGTAGTCCAGGACCAGCATTCCTACATATGCATTCTTCTTCTCCAGATATGTAAGGACGGTGTGTAGAGCAGTGGCTATTGCGCCGTCTGTGGATCGGTTGTGTCGATAGGCAAATTATATGGGGTCCAGCACCGTCATTTCGTAAAAAGGGTTACATACACTAATCAGACAGGTCCGCGTTCGTCACCAAATAATCTCAATGCCCCGCTGTGACCCCACAATCTCGAGTCATTCCCCATGCCGATCGCATTGCCCCACGCTCTGCACACTGCCCCGTGTCAGGTTTCAAGTTAATCACTCTACCCGCTCCAGTCTCACGGCCCCATGTCAGTTCGAAAAGTGTCATTTCCCAATGTAATTAACTGTGCAATTGGAATTATGATGATATTAAACTGGAACATCGAAGCATAAATCAGGAATGGATATGTCCTGGGAAATGTCAGTGTTTTTTAGGCTGCACTTCCATGGGGTTCTGGATAGGTTTGCCTCATTCAGGCAGGGAAAGTACTGTAGGGTGAAAGAACCATGGTTGTCAGGAGATGTGAAACATCTTGTCAAGATGAAGAAAGAAGCTTTAGGAAGCTGAGCTCAGTATTAGAAAGCAAGGATCAGACATGACTGTAGATTTACAAAGTAGCCGGGGACAAACTGAAGAATGGAATTATGATAATTAGAAACGTCTACAGAAGGTCTGCAGTAACTTTAAGGAAGGCCCCAAGCCATTCTAGATGTATGTGAAGAAAAAGATGACTGGAATGAGTATAGGACCTGTCGGGGATTGAAGATGAAACAAGCCCCTGAAGTCGGGGGCAGAAGGGCAAGTCCTGAATGAAGACTTTAATTAAGTATTCGCCAGTGAGAGGGAATTCTTGCGGGGAGAGCTACTTCAGTGATGGGCAGATTATTGGAGAACATTCTGAGAAACAGGATTTACGAAAATTTGGAGAAGCATTAACTGATTTGGGGGAATCAGTATGGCTTTGTGAGGGGCAGATCATGTCTCACGAGCCTCGTTTAATTCTGTGAGGATGTGACGGTCATCCTTCTGTTAACCATGGTAGGTCCTTTCGGAAGGTTTGGCATCTTTGCAAAGTTGGCTTCTGGATTCAGGACTGACGCCCAAGAAGGTAGAGGATAGTTGTGGATCGAGCGTTTTCTCCCCGGATGCTGGTGCCAGCGGTATCCTGCGGAGATCTGTTCTGAGACCCCCGGATTTCTGTGCTTTAAAAATGATGTGACCAAGGAAGTGGAACGGTGAGTTATTGCATTTGCAATGATGTGGAAGTTGGTGGAATTATGGATAATACAGAAGATAGTCAGAGTTTACAACGGGACAGTGACAGGACGCAGAGCAGCGCTGATAAGTTACAGTTGGTGTTCAACCCGGAACGTTACAGACTGATTCACGTTGGAAGGATGAATTTGAAGGCAGAGATGATACTTTCTCCAGTCAACCGACGGCCGCACATTAGTACGAGTTCCACAATTGAAACAGAGTGATGAGACTTTCTCCAACAAGCCGTGCATATCCGAACGAGAATCACAATCGGCACGGAGCGGTGTACTGCAGGAGCAGAAGAAAGTGTGATTGTCAGGTGAGGTTAACCACATCCGCTGTTCTGCACATACTCATGGTGACGCTCGAAAGGCAATATACCTGACAGTGAATCAGGGGGGAAAAAAATACAACTTCGTTACAAGTAATAGAACAACCTGGGAACCTGCAGATAGTTTGCTGATTTCACTTGCTAGTTTTGTTCAAAGACCGAATGGATGGAGAAATAGTAGCAGAATTATGGCTGGTTTGAGATTAACTTTAAAGTGAAATATACTGCATGGCACGTCACGGGTGTGGGGTGTCAAGTCATTCACAGGCAGAGGTCAGGTTCCTGCCAAAATTTGTGCGCTGGAAAACCTGCTCTTCAAACTGTCCACAGCCCTCGCTAATTTCCTGAAGACACGCTCCCTTTTTGCTCAGAAGTCTCTGGAATATCGCTGTGGATCTTTTAAAGTGTTTGGAGGAATATGTGCAGTGTATTTTATTGTAACACATGTCAGCTGTCACTGTGATTTCCATCACTGAAACCGTCCGGAATGACTGAAAAGAACGAACGAAAAGATGAACAAGTGTTCCCCTTTAATAAAGAAGTGTTCTCCATTTACCCTCCCAGAGTAAACTCCTTCCCTCAATTTCAGAAGCGAATGTGCTCCGTCAAATGTTACAATATAAATAGACTTTAAGATAAATGCCTACGTTAAAAGCAACACAGATATAAAAGCATATCCTATTTGAATAGCTGAAGCCAGGTATCATGGAAAATTCGCATCATATGTTGTTTTAGAGTAAATTGATTGCAATATCCCAGGAGGAGTCAAATCCTTAACACGGGAACGGTGAGTAAAAATAGTTTAATGTAAGTGTTTGTACATTTGGTTGTCACTAATGACCCTGACGTGATCGCCACGCTAATTGCCTCAGTGGAATTGCTCTCACCTCAATAAAAGTCTGCTAAACCGATCACCAGTCCATCTGAGCAGCAGAAACGCTCCGTACAATTGAACGCTGCTTCTGACGGAATATGGGATATGCGGCGATTTACTACATCGCGGCCATTTTCTATCCCACAATTGTAGCGGTGTCCCCGGTAAGATGCCGGAGCTGGTCACTTTATGTATGGTGGCGTGGTTACTCTGCTGCGGTATCCGCACTGTTACTGAGCGCAGATGCTACCGTCGGCGGAAACGTGTTTCCGGAATGGAGGATTCAGGCATCTGATTGTTTTATTTTGATTTTCATTCTTTGATCGAAGTGATTATTCTTTTGTCAAATACGTATGTGCCGATATTGACAGGGTTTCATTATTTCCCCTCGCTAGGCTTTCTGAAGTGATGCTGGTCTCAGCTTTTCTAGGTTGGAGTCTCTATCAGTGCAGACACTTCGACCTTATAACAACGTGGCAGCTTATATAAATGACGGTCCAGTCTATTTTCGACACGTCGATCTGTTCTTATATAAATCAGTAAATGATAAATTGTTTTTCTATCTTTTAATTCCATTTTGTCACCGCAGTAAACAATCCCTTCAACTGTTTCACGCCGAATAATGGATCTTCCATTCACCGGTCCGTGGAACTTAGATTTTTTGCTCTAAACTGTCCAGCCGGAGTGCAGCGACGGAGACCGCACACACTGGACTCCCGCTTTCCACTTCCAAACAGACCGTGCTCTTGGGGGCATTCAGAGATTTGCTGCTGACCATATTTCTATTTTGCTTTCAAATTTCTTGCAGTTAATTTAACGGCGATTGTGACCCTATCTCGGGGAAAATGCGGACTCTCCAAATGCATCACCCGTTACCTGGTTGGAATGGCAACAGCGGATCTGATGGTGGTTATCGTTTCTGCTTTAGTGGAACAGACCAACTATATCTACATTTATTCCAGATCCCTGCTCATCACTTCTGTATGCGCTCTGACACTTGTATTTGCGGCTGTGACGCGGGACTGTTCTGTTTGGTTCACGGTCAGTTTTACCTTCGATCGCTTCATCGCAATATGTTGCCGAAAGCTGCGGGAACGATACTGCACCGAGAGAACAGCAACGGTAGTTATCGTGACAGTGGTTATGGTGAGCTGCGGGAAATGTGCCCCGTTTTACTTTGCCATTGAACCTTACGTCATCATTGACAACACGCCGTGGCGGTGCACCGGCACATATGAATACACTAATTCACCCGAGTGGAGAGGATACCAATTACTACACATTATCTTAACACCATTGCTACCAATCGGATTAATCCTGGTGTTTAACGGGTTAACCGTAAGACATATCGTTGTGGCAAATAGAGTCCGCAGAAGGCTTCGGCACAGCACCGACAATCAGAAAGATGCCGAGGTGGAAAAACGCAGAAAATCGATGATTTTGTTGTTTTCTATATCAGCTAATTTCATATTATTTTGGATTCCCCATGTAGCCCGTTCTCTAAAATGGCAAGCGCAAAACTATTTTTATGAGGATAGATATTTGAATTCCCCAGTATATATCCTACAGCAATTTGGGTTCATGATGCAAGTACTCAGCATGTGCACCAATACTTGTATCTATACACTGACACAGAGGAAATTCAGAGAAGAACTGAGGAATGGAATGAAGTATGTGTTTACATTAAATGGCCATCTGTGTAGATAACGCCCGCGTCTGATGACAATTCAGCGGAGTTTTCAAATAAAGCCGTTTTACAATGAACAGGTTTGGCAAAAAAATAGTCGTGAATTCAAACATTCATATGCCTGGTCATCCGGGAATTGCAGAATCGGCGGAAGATTGCTGACTTCATACAGTTCAGGTAGGTAGCAATACAAACGCTCATTGCTGCAGGCGTGATTGTTACATTAGTTGAAATATGTTCCAAACTATCACAGACACTCGACTGTCACAATGGCAGGGATGACTTCAGGAATTACCGTGTTTTAGATGTTTCGAAATGGACAGGGTTGGGTAACAGAGTATAAAAGGAGTGAGATGGGAAACCAGAGATAGTATCGCAGCTGCAGAGCGTTCGTTTGTGAATAGACTGTGAGACGAACACAGAAACATGACAACCTCATATACAGCCGTCCCTGCAACGGGAACAGTGAGGAACCGATCGGGAAGCGGGACTTGGACATTTGCCATTTTATTGGCATGGGGACCTGAAACTTCCACAATGTTCTTTGGCATCTCCCCAGGGTAAAATGTTTAATTATGGCATAATTTCTCAGTTGTGTCCAGGAATTATTCATGTCACTATGTCGACAGGCGCACTATCGAACAGTGCGTACTGGATCTAATATTAGAAAAGGAAACGGGTCAGGTGACAGATCTCTCGGTGGGTCAGCATTTCAGAACAATAGGAGAGGACTCCGCTCTTTTGTCCTTGTCCAGGGATAGGACCAGAGAGTATGGAATATGTTCAAAAGTGCGTCTGGGAATTATGGCGCTACCCGGCAGGAGCTCAGGAACGTACATTGGGAAATGATGCACTCGGGGTATTGCGCAACAGATATGTGGGGATTGTTTAGGGAGCACTTACACGGGGTTCAGTATAGGCTTGTCTCAGTGACGTAGGGAAAGGATGACAATGTAAAGTAACCCTGGGAGACAAGAAAGTTGGAACAACACGTCAAGAGGAAGAAAGAACGATACTTACAGAACAGGAAGAAAGGATCAGGTAAACCTAGAGCAAGTCACAATGCAGACAAGAAGGAATTTAAGAATGGACTTAAAAAGAGTGATAGTGGGATCTGAGAAATCGCTGATGAGTTCCACTGTGAAAAACAGGAGGAGACTGGGGAGGAAGTGTGTGCAGGTCAGAGGTAAAAGAGGAAAACTTGTGTCTGGAGCCCAAGGAGGCGGTGAAGCTCCGCACTGAATACATTGATCAATGTGAACACAGCGAAAAAAGGCAGATATGCTCGAACATGCCAACGCTGAGAAAGAGGATGCGCTTGAAACTTGGAAAGCATTATGACAGATGATCCCACGATGCCAGAAGGGATATAGTCTTTGTAATAGATGATTCCCTGATACCGGAAGAGACATTGTCCAGGTAATTTTGGAAAGCGATCCCGGATATTGCTGAGCTTTTGGACAGGATATTTGTGCCTTCGCTGGCCACAGAAGTAGAACTAGATGATTGGAGGGTAGAAAAAGGTATTCATTTGTTGACAAAAGATATTAGGGATAGTTTTCCGAATTATCGATCAGGGAGTCTTACAACAGTAGTGGGTAAACTACCGGAGAGGATTATTGAAGAAGGAACTTATGAGTATTTGGAGAAACGTAGTCTGGCTACGGAGAGAAAACATGACATGTTGTCCTTTATGGGTCAGATTGAATTATTTGAAAAAGTGAAACTAAAACAAACAGAAGAATCAGGGCAGTCGATAAGGGTGCATTAATCATGGTCAGGCATTTCATCAATTCCCCATAGTAGACTCATTCAGAAAGTCAGGAAGCATGGGATCCAGGGAAACCTGGTTGCTTTGATTCAGAATTGGCTTCCTGACAGAAGGCAGATGACGTAGTAGACAGAGTGAATTCTGGCTGGACGACAAAGGGCAGCCGTGTTCCGCATGGAGAGTCGAAACTTCGGTACACTTTACAACTCTATTGCGAGTCTGCAGTTACAGTGCTGCAAGAAATAGGGCTGAGGGAAATAATCGATTTAATCTGATCACACAGCAGCACCTGGATAATTAATGGAATTAGTGCTGACGATATAAACAAACCGCTGAGCGACTGACTGCGCCAGAGCGTTTTCTGAACTTACCTGTCATTTACTTATTACAGGGAAGATGCTACAATGACATCAAATTAAAACCCTACAAATTAAAACCAGCATTTCACAGTGTTCAGCAGCAGCTCCTGTTGCTTATTAAATGCACCAGCCTTCCAAAATGCCAAATCCAATTTCCCAAATTAAGTACACACCAATTTATCCTGATGCCAATTTACCTGTGAATCGTAGAGCTATCGTAACGAGTGTAGATACGTTCACATTTCGATCCATTTAACCCTGAATCCACATGGCCGGTGTGGAATCCGTGTCTCCCTCCGCAATCAATAATAAATGAAACATTCAAAACTGCACAAACTGAAAACGCAGCGAAGGCAAAGCAAATTCTTGTCTTCCTTCAAAACCATCGCAGGCAATTGGAGAATATACATTCTCTATACACGTCATAATGTTGTATACCTCTATCAAATCTCCCCTCACTCTTCTACCTGCTCGGGAATAAAGTGCTGACATATGTAAACTTTCCTTTTAATTCAAAACATTCAGTCCCGGCAATAGCCGTGTAATATTTTTTCTGCATTCTTTCAATCTTATTTGCATGTTTCCTGCATGTAGTTGAGTCCAACCGCACACAATATTCCAAATTCGGCCCCAATAAATCCTGAAACCACAGCAACGTAACGTCCCGACTCCTGTACTCAGTACTTTGGTCTAGGAAGTCCAATGTGCGAAAATCAATCTTTACGACCCTGTGTAACTGTGTCACAGCTTCCATTGCATTATGGACCTGCATTCCCAGATTCGTACTCCTCAGTGCCCTATTTCTCATTGTGTCAGACCGACCCTGGCTGGTCCTTCCAAAGTTCAAAATCCAACGCTTGTTTGCGTTAACTCCGATCCGCTATTTTTCAGCAATTTTTCCAGCTGGGCCAGGTCCCGCTTCATGCTCCGGTACTCTTCCTCGCTTTGGACTACACCCATTATGTTGTTGTCATCGGCAAATCTACTGATCCAGTTACCGACATTATTATCCAGATCATTGATATAGATGACAAACAACAACAGGCACAGCGACGATCCCAGGGATACTCCACTCATCACAGGTCCCCAGTCAGAGAGACAACCATCCATTACCACACTCTTGCTTCCGCAACGTACCCGATGGCGAATCCAATTTACTACCTCATTGTGAAAGCCTAGCGACTGAAACTCCTCGAACATCATCCCCTATGGAACCTTGAGAAATTCTTGGCTGAAGTCCCTGTTAGACGGCATCCACTGCCTTGTCTTCCACACCATTCCTGGTGACTACCTCGTAAAGCTCTGTTGATTGGTTAGACATGACCTCCTTCGCACTGGCCCATACTGACTATCGTTAATGTTCCTGTTTTTCCAGATACTTCCCTTCATACCCCATGACCAGGGAAGTCTCGACACCCCATTTCGTAGTTCTTGACAAGTCCTTTCCAAGCAAAACTATCGATATCATCCAGCGGTCGACACTCACATGAATGGCCTCTTGTTTTTAAGTTATCCTGCACTATTATCAGACGCATTGGGAGTAATCTGGAAAAGGAAGGCGTCGTAGCTTTAAATAATTAATCGATTGGACTTAAATAGTAAGATACGGTACACTAGATAGAGTACAGAACATAGAATATTACAGCTCAATACAGCCCATTGTCTCACAAGGTTCTGATAACTTTTCAACTAATTTACGTTCAAACTAACACATCTCCCTTCATCTGAATCAGAATCAGAACCAGATTTAATATCCTCGGGATATGTGGTGAAATTTGTTAACCTTACTGTAGCAGTACAATGAAACAGAATATAAATAAATTTAGAGATAAAAATAAACATGTGTTGCAGGTGGCGGAGGGGGAGTGTCTGCTCCTGAATCGCTGAGCGTGAGCTTTCAGGCTTCTGTATCTCCATCCCGATGGTAACACTGTGTAGATGGCGTGTCCTGTTGGTGGGCAATGTTAATGATGGACACCACTGTTACAAGAATCACCCCCAGTAATAATGATCAGTGAGGAACAGAGAATCTGCATTTGCCAACAAGTAACTTTTATTATTTCAACTAAACAAGCACGTAGGTTCACAAGCCATCTTCACTCCATGACACTCCATGAGCAGTCAATGAAGAGAAAAGTTATTACCGGGGAAAGGAGTCGACTCAGGCCAGCAGGGCGGGAGAGAGTGACTGCGGAGAAAGTGACCGGGACAGAGACTGGTGAGTTAGGGAGAGATAGAGGAGGGTAGAGAAAGACCATGGGGAGGGAGGCCGGGGAAGTCGAGGGATCTGGTGTGGCGAGAAATCGGGGTTGGTGAAAGATTTTAGATGGGGAGAGAGATCGGAGTCGGGTGTTTGGTGTCGGTAGAAAGCAGGAGGGGGATAGACAGGAGAGAGATAAAGTGCGAGGTGATGCATTTTGTAGGCTCAAGTCAGAGCGGGATGTCTACATTATTGATACGGCTTTAGGAATTTTGAGATTTGATTATAAATCCAAAGATCCACGATGGCACTGGCGATACACGCGACGTATTGCCGACAGCTCGCAAAATGTCTGGATGTATTTCAGCAGAACCACTGTGGCTGCAATCTGAAGCCCCTAGTTCCCCTTTAAGAAACGTACTGTTGAGCTGTCTAAATTAATCGGCAGTTTAACGAGCTGCTGAAGGACCAGATGGATTTGACTCTCGGGAATGCAGGTGCGGCACCTTTCAGCGATCAGCGAAGGTCAGCCATTACTATTGCCGGAAAAGTGGTCGGTTCGGAAAACTTCAAGCCCGACTAAATCGACGGGTTATGAAACATCCTTTACCCGGCATCTTCTTCGCGAAAGGCCAATTATTTGAAAACAAGATGCATTACGTCAGCGCAACATTGCAGTTTCGGAGGGAAATGAGGGGCTGCTGTCCTCTCTGTTTCATGGAGATATGGCTCAGTTCGGTGGAACAGCCGGAAGGCTTCTCGATCCACCGTTCGGAGAAGATAAAACGGTATTGTGGTGCAGGGGGTGGGGGTGGATGGTGGATGTTGAACAGCGGTGTTGTTTCATGACTAACTCCTCATGCTCTCCGTATATAGCGGTCTTGTCGCACCCTTGTTCCCCCAATCACAACACCCAATGATTGAGTTCTGTCGGTGCTGCTCACCGAGAGGTTCTCCTCATTGATCCGGACGGCACTTCACATACCGCCAGAGCAGATGTTAAGCAAGCAAACCATGTACTGAGTGCCGCGATCAGCAAACAAAGAACTGCCTACCCTGAGGACTTTCAAATCATTGCGGGGGTTTCTATCAGGCTTGTTTAATGAAATCTAGGCTCATTTGTCACCAGCACATCATCCTCAGTACCAGCGGCTCTCGCACACTCGACCACTGTTAGGGCACGATCAGGAAAGCCTACCATTCCACCCCCAGACCATATTTCGGGCATTCTGAACGTCTGGTTTTCTTTCTCCTACCTCCATCCAGGCAGAGGGTGAGGAACAAGACTCCAGATGTATCGCCAACAATATCGCGGGAATCGGAGGGCCGACTACTGAATTGTTTCGAGGCGATAGACAGAAACAAAAATGACCCAGGGCTCATAAGAGAATATGAATGTTACCATCTTTATAAAGACACTGGCGAACGAGTGTTTCCCACCGATTCATACAGTCCAGAGCGTTGCTTAACCGGAAGCACTGGGTGAATACGCGGTATGCAAAGTGCTGAGCAGTAGATTCGTGACAATATTTATCACATTCATTCATTATTATTATTTATCCATTGACTTTGTTTTGCATTTTTCTGATTTGATAGTGTATGTTGCTCTGATCAGCGCTTCATCAGCTTCCCTGGTTGTCTAGTAGTTAGGATTCGGCGCTCTCACCGCCGCGGCCCGGGTTCGATTCCCGGTTAGGGAATGAAAACATTTCCTGCTGTAAATTAATGTGTTGATTTTAAATTATTTTGTGTGTTCATTGCTTCCACAACAACCCCATTCCTGTCTGTGTTTAACCTGCATCCGCCTGATTCAGCGCCATAAACCCACAAAATATAGGAGCAGAATTGGGCCGTCTGGCCCATCGGGTTTGCTTCGACATTTCCTCTCAGCCACATTCTACTGTTTTCTAATGTGTGTACTACCTCTTTCCGTCTGCAAATGCTGCCTGACCCGCTATACACTGTTTCTGCAGCGATTTGTTATTTGTTCTGTATGACACTTGTTAGACAATGAAAACATGACTTTGAAAAAGAAATATCGCAGGTGCAGTCTCAATAAAGTTGGAAATAACTGTGCGAGGTCTTACAGACAACACCCTGCAATCGATACAATGTAGGTTTGATCTTCTTCACTCCTCACTGCACCTCAATCCACTCAGAGACGCTGTCTCTCTGTAGAAGAGGGTGACCATACATTTCCCATATTGGACTCTGGTCCTACTCACTCAGTTTGCCGACATCTCCTTGACTCATCTGCCCGGGGTCATCACTGCTCAAATCTCAGTGAGTATTGTCAGGTCCAGTCGGGTTTATTGCCGTGTGCACAGGGACGGTGAGGGACAGGTACAATGAAAGACTTGCAGCTTCATTACAGGCACGAAAAGACAGACAGTACGCAAAACATAAATTGTACAATTCTGCATCATGAATAAACGGTAGATATAAATCTTGTGCCAATTTCAGACTTGGAAATGATTCATCAGGCAAACTGATAACATAGATTGCGAACTATTATATCCACGGGGTAGCATGCAGACCCAAAAAAGGCCTGTTTATTCCTTTTCTTTAAACAGACAGACAACAGAAAGAAGGGCGAGTCTATAGTCATCTTCAGCCAGCCCTGGCATTCAATAAGATCAGGCTGGCCCGGACTTTTTCTCAATACTCCCCCCACCCCCATACCGCAGCTGCCGGACAAAAGTCGGCCAGTGTCCTCCACCAAATCTTCTACCGTCTCCCCAGGTGAGAAGAGATAAACTCCTGTCGCCCGCCTTTATTTCAACTCCCTGACAGCGTCCCCGGTTTCGATCTGAAGCATATGGATATGAAAGCTGTATAATGGGACATTGTTCTGAGTTTTGCTTAGTATTGACCGGACTTTGGGGAGGCAGAAGCAGTCAGAGTCTGTGGGAGGGAACAACTCTTGGGTGAAACCCTTTCCGCAATTGGATAACACATTGGATTGACATCTGCATACACGAATGGGAGCTAGGTAGTTGCAAATAGTTTGCCGGGATTGGTTGATGTCGGACCATGACACCGCGTCAGTGACAATTGGCGAGGTTGATTTGACGGAAGGTCAGCGAACCGATTTGTCTATGGCAATAGGCCGGGTCGCTCGCTAGACAAGAGAGCAATGGGGAGTCTGTACAGTGAGTGATATGAAACAGCAAAAGCTTTTCGCATTCAGAGACGGTGCTGCCCACTTCGACGAATCAGTCACAATCTCAATCCCCTCTTCCAGCCGCGGCTGAACAACATATCTTATTGTATATGGAAATATTTTTATAAGTTGACAATTCAAGTGTTTTCAGTTAACCGAAATTTCACATGGTGGTCGTGTCATAACGGAGCACTGAAACAAAGTCCAGGAGCAGATTTGTTTAAAAAATTGCTGCTCCTTCATGTCATTATACCTGTTCGCCCCGACATTTCAGCACCAGTTTACACCCACTCCCCTGCGCTCCACCCGAGCTGTCTTGTAAAGGAAAATCTATAAACGTCCAACTGCATTCACGCAGTCCTTTCACTGAACACGAATATTGACAGCTAAGCGTTCGCTTCAACTTGTGAGGTAAGTGTGGGAGTGAGGGAGTGAGATGTGGAGAGAGAATGAGAGAAAGAGAGAGAGAGAGAGAGAGAGAGAGAGAGAGAGAGAGAGAGAGAGAGAGAGAGAGAGAGAGAGAGAGAGAGAGAGAGAGAGAGAGAGAGAGAGAGAGAGAGAGAGAGGAGAGAGAGAGAGAGAGGGAGGGAGGGGGAGAGGGAGAGGGGGAGGGGGAGGGAGAGTGAGAGGGAGAGGGAGAGAGAGAGAGAGAGAGAGAGAGAGAGAGGAGGGAGAGGGAGAGGGAGAGGGAGAATGTGTGTATGGGTTTGTTAGAGAGAGAGGAACATGGAAGTGAGGCAGGGTAGAGAGTCACATCGTAGACAGAACAAGGGAGATTTGAAAGGCAGTTAGAGAGAGAGAGTTGACGGCAATTTATCAATTTCATGTTCACTTTCGGCACTGTTTTCCTCCCAGTGTTTTTTTGACCACCAGAGTAACTCACCTCACCGACAAACCGAAGTGGATATTTCACTTAAACACGAACGCTGCAGGACTCGTAAGTATTATCACCGTTTGTACTGAGGAGGAGAAATGGTTCATGCGTTTACACATTGCCCTTTAACAGAGGGAGCAAGAGCACGTTATACTTATTGATGCCATTCTCCCAGTTTCTTCAATTATAAAGGCAATTAACATTAAATTAGTGCCATTAATTCTTAAAATTCCAAAGTTAGTTCTGATTTAGATAGCAAACACGAGGAAATCTGCAGAAGCTGGAAATTCAAACAACAACAGACACAAATTTTGTGTGCGTTGTTGTCTGATTTGGACGCAAGGATTCTGCTCAGTGCGATAAATCGTCCGCTGTCTAACTTAAGGAAGTACGTTGGTGAACGAAACGGGGAGCTCTGCATCCGTACAGTTGTAGAACAGACCGGCATCAATCGCCCTGTTTCTACTCAGAATCTATTGTTAGACACTCGGTTGCAAAGTGAAAATATCGTAGCGAAAAAGTCTGTATTGGCATGTTGATTTGGCTAGTTTCCACCTGTCCATACCCATCAGCAAGTGTATGTTTCATTGCGCTTGTGTGTACACATAGATGTGCGCATAAATATAAATTTGAGTTCACTTTGACGTAATCACCAATTGCGTATAATGCATGATCCCCTCGGTTACATCCCTCACCAGATACAGATGAATTGAGTCACTGTCAGTTATTTTCGTGTAGTAAAAACTCAAGACGTCGACACCACACACCAGTGAGGGGTGTGTGGTGGGAGAAATTTTCAATGTTTTGCGTTGAAGTACTGAATCAGGACCTCCTAATCTGGTACATATTCTCAGCTAAAAATGCTGCGAGAATTGAACTGACAGAAATATGGGATGTCAACTCCACAAATCCTCGAAACTCCTCAGCCGAAGGAACAGGATTTATTGAAGAACGTGTTACCGGTTCCAGATCTGTGCTGGATACGGTACCAGAAATCAGTACCTCGAAATCCATGTCGTTAGTGAAAATCGAATCGTTAAAGTACCGCGTTGAACAGAGAATCAGAATCAGGGTTATTATCACCGGCACGTGACGGGAAATTTGCTAACTTAGCTGCAGCAATTCAATGCAATACATAATCTAACAGAGAGAGAAAATAATAATAATAATAACAACAAATTAAATAAAACATAATAATAATTACATGAGTAAATCAATTTTCTATATTGAATAGATTATGATAAATACGTAGAAACAGAAAAACTGTATATCAATAAAGTGAGGTAGTGTTCTAAGCTTCATAGTCCATTCGTGATTCTGATTGCAGAAGCTGTTCCTGAACCGCTGAATGTGTGTTTCTGTTTCATAACCTTAGACTCCCAAGGTCTTCCCTGATATCCGGTGCCATCTGTGTCGACGTTGCTCCTTTGCAGATTGGAAGAATTTTCATCGGCAGTGTCGTGACGGTCTATTATCGCCCCTCATTTATGAGCTGTGCTTACTGTGTGAGGCTGATGACGCGACGTAGCCGGACAACGGGTTGCAATGAGAATATTTAGGCTGCAATTGGTTCGTTCAGTGAGGGCACAAACTGGACAAAAGTGTTTATTTTGAATAAACAGGAAAGCAGGAATGTGTGAGGTCATGTACTTCGTTGGGATTTAAAAAAAAGGATGATCGGTTGCGGTGAGACTGTCAAAGGAAACTGTTCACGAAACAGAGATGGCGAGCCGATGGGTGGATCAGGTATTTTTCAAGGCAACTGCAGATTGTCAACTGAACACATTTGGGGGCAGCACTCAGATAGCATCCAGCGTGTTAAATTTTATTGCTGCGCTGCAAGCAGGGTTCGAACCTGGCGGGGAATCCCCACTGAATTTCAAGTCCAAAGCCTTAACCACTCGGCCATCGCAGCTCCATCAATATTCAGTACCTACCGTAGCACTGCACCTGAAGTGAGCGTTGTACTTGATTTATTTTCGGTAACGGAAATGGTGAATCGATCATGCTTTGGGCTTGTCTTGCAGCCAGTGGCACAGGGAACATTTGGCTGGTAAGAGGAAAGAATAAATTCAATTAAATACTAACAAATTCTGTAAAAAAGCTGAAGATGAAAAGAGGATGGCTTCTACAACAGGATAATGATCCTAAACACACCTCAAAATCCACAAAGGTCTACCTCAAGAGGTACAAGCTGAAGATTTTGCCATGGCCCTCACGATCCCCTGACTTAAACATCATCAAAAGTCTGTGGACAGACCTCAAAAGAGCGGTGCAGGCAAGATGGCCCAAGCATCTCACAGAGCGAGAAGCCTTTTGCAAGGAAGAATGGACACATATCCTCCAAACAAAAATTGAAAGACTCTTAGCTGGCTACAGAAAGCCTTTACAAGGTGTGATACTTGCCAAAGGGGGTGTTACTAAGTACTGGCCACGCAGGTGGCCCAACCCTTTGCTTCGGCCCCTTTTCCTTTTTTTCTTATTTTGAAACTTTAAAAGGTGGAAATAAAAAAGTAATCTTGTTTAAAATATTAAAGAAATGTGTT